>NW_005054403.1:41761-70789 GCF_000277835.1 Geospiza fortis | reverse complement strand
TTCACTCAGGTTATCCCCGAGAGCCGAACAACGAGCGCTCTCCGGCTTACCGGGCCGATCCGGCCGTTTTCCCAGATTTTTCCATCCAGGTGTTTGCGCCCGCTGTTTGCAGCCTCGTGCGGCCTCAGGTGAATCGATGGCACCGGGGAAAGGCACAGCCGCGCCCTTCCTAACCGGGTGTGGTCGCGGTTCCCCCACGGGGTCCCTTCGGGCCGGGCTGGCCCTGCAGCGGCAGGGCCACTTTGTACTCGGTGTTAGAAGGGGAGAAATTAACATAATCTTTGTTTCTCCTCATCACTCACATACTAGCGGTTGAACTCCCCTCCCCAAAATTTCAACACACACCTTTGATGCTTCTTTTGCTCCCCCATTACTGGTTTTACTGTTTCCGGACCGTGTTGGGACAGCAGTGCCCGGCGGGCGCACACGGCCGCAGGGCTTGCGGCGTTGGGGCAGCTCCTGCTCAAAACGTTTCCAGAACTGGTGTAAGATGTCAAACGCCTTATTGACCCATCTTCACTGCCAATTTACCAAAATTTAAATGTAAGATAGATTTAATCCTTACACTTTTCATTCTTACTCCTTTTGTTTTCTTCTTTTTGCCAAGCAATTATGTTACCTTTATATTCTTCACCTGAAAGTATAGACCATAGTCAATATGAGAGGAAGGAGGAGGACAGCATTTACTTTGGTTTTCCTGATGTGTCTCCTATTTCCTAAGACTTCCTAATCACTATTTCCTAAGAGGCAATTATTCTATTGGGGTGCTGGGCAGCAATTCTTCCATCTAGACATTGAAGTGGCGTTGTCATGTGTGGGTTCACATACCTCAATAGAAGTTTAGCTACACAGATTTAGGGTTTCTGGTGCCTATTGTAACAATTATTCCTAATGTTGCTTTATCAATTAAATATGTAATTTTCATTGCTTATAACTGCCACGTTTTGAAAGTGCTAAATGATGTTTTCATTTCAGCTGTTTCTCCCACTAACCCTGCATCAAGGGGCTCCACTTATTATTCTACCTGTCTAAAGATTAAATTGCACAGTTTTGGTCACATTACAGAAGAAAAAACCCATCTCTCTTACTGTAGCTGTTCCTCCTAATTTCCAGGGGCTCCTTTGGCCACAAAATCAAAAGAAGGAAGAATCTCCTGTAACAGTAATTAATCTTCAGCCTGTTTCTCATCTGTCTGATGAACACATGGGAAAGAACAGCTGGTGTCAGTGCAAGATATATGGGCTTAGTGATGAGGAAAAAGAAACACAGAGGATGAATTTCCAGGACTGGGAAACAGGACAGCAGAGAATGGATGTGAGGCATGAAAAGATGGAAGATTATGGCCAGAGACTGGCGAAGTGGGTATGAGGGAGGGAGGGTATTCAGGCAGTAGCCAGTGGCTGAAAGGAGATGGGGATACTGGAGAATCTGCCCTGAGGAACAGGAGCCCACCAGTGCTGGCTCTCAAGTGGTCATGAAGCCCATAAGCACAGCATGTCACATGGAGAAAGAAGTGTTCTCCTACTACTTTAATTTTTTCTGATAGTTGGTTCACAGCATTCAGACCTGCAGTCATGCCATGAAAAAAAAAAAGGATATTTTAAAGAAGACTTAAGGCAACTATACAGTAAACGTGAGAGCTCCAAAGACAAAGCCCTCCCCTACAGTATTGTATGTTGTTTGTGATAGGAATCAGTTTTTAAATTACCTTTGCAGAGTGGTTTTTTCCACAAGACTCCTGCCTCATTCAATACAAGGATGTCTTTAATTAATGTATAATTCTTCAACGTTTCTCTTCATTTTCATCATGTAAAGTGCAATCTTTCATGTCATATTCTCTGTACATTCTTCAAACCCTGCCTTGAAGGCAGGTTAATTAATTTCCATGATGACTTTCCTGTGGTAGTCTTATAACTCCTTCAAAACATTCATAAATTTAACTTTGTAGCAGCCTTCTTAGTTGAAGTAGTACTATTATCATATTTTGCACACAGGGAAGAGCTAACAGAAGGTAATGTGTCTGGAGTTGTCTGTGGTGGTTTGTTAATTCTTTTATGTTGTGGAGGCTGGCAGGTTGTTTGAAAGCAAGGAACAGTGGATTTAATACAGTGTGCATCCACCAGCACTTCAGAAACAAGAGCATAACTGTTCTTGCTCTGGTTTGACTTTAAATACTTCATAGATCTTTAAGCACTACATGTAGTGGGTTACTTAGGTAATCTACTAAAGCTTTGGTATGCACTTACACCTGCCAGTCAGGAGCTATTTTCAGCATGTCTGTGTATCCTTCTTTATGACAAATAGAAGAACTCTGGGAAATTTTTTAATATTCAACCTTCAAAAAGGAAGTTATGAACAGTTTAATTTTACCTATAGTTTACAGAACAAGATTATTTTCTTGACTATAGCAGCAAAAGGGGCCTTCCCAGCTGTGGTGGGACTACAGCCAGCATTTGCATGCTTAGAACTGGGGATGTCACCATGTTCCTCCCTAACTCTCCACAGCCCACCTTCCTTTAATGTTCCTTCCTATCAGCAGAAGGAAAGAAGGAAAGCATCCTAGAGGTTGCTCCTAGAGGGGCAATGGGAGGGTCCACTTTTGAGTGATAGGGGAAGGATTACACAACTTTTACACAGTCCTATAGTCTTTGGTTGCTGAGGGATGGGATTGGAAAATTTCTCCTCATCTCCTGGGCCAGGAGTGTGAATTATCACAGCGCTGCCTGCAAGGGCAATGAGACAGCAGGGAGAAACTCTGTGTTTGCTGGGCGTTACCAGTCTCTGATCAGCAGCTCTCTGGCATAAATTATAAAGCAGTGCAGGAATTTCCCCAACACAGAACTTCATCTCTGTAAGGCGCATCACATTGAGCACTCCATTTGGGAAAGTGTTTATTGCAGATACTTTGATTATTCTGCTTTCTTCATCTGAAGCCCAGTTTGTCCTGCTAAGAATGAAGCTCTGGTAACACTTGTTCTAGATTGTTGTACTTTGAAACATTGTTCTTTCTTTTAAGGCGTGTTGTGCATTGCTAAAATCAGCACCACCTTGGATTTCTTTTGTGGTAAACATTTTTCCTCTCTTCCCACACATTTTGAGGAAATTCTTTATTTAAAAAAGGTCTGTGCAAATGAGCTACCATAGGTGATGGTCAACCTAAGCCTGTGAAAATCTCAGAGGTAAATCTGTAGAGAAATAAATTCTTACAGTCAGCTCAGGATGCAGACAGAAAAAAGCTGGAGAGACTGATAATTTTGTCACCTTAACAGACATTCAGATAAAAACTGTCAAAAGTGTAAACTAAATTTTAAAACCTTGTCTTCTTTTCTCAGTGTTTTTGAGATGGTGGTATCTATGCAACCATCCCACCCGAGGAATGCTTCTGAAGGAAAACAGAACAGTCAGTCCTGAGCAAACTAGCCAAATCTACAGTGTTACAAATCTATGTTGGTCCACAGTTTTTGCTGTATTTTGCCATTTTGAGTCAATAGCCAAGAATTTGAGTGCCCAAAAAAAGTAAGGCAAGTAGAATGGCTGCCTGGTGTATTTCAGTTGGAGCAACTAGCCTAGTGTCATGCAAACACTGCATGTCAGAGATGGTAAATCCATTTCTCCCAGGCAATATTTGTCTGCTTTAATTTCAAAATCATCCTTCTTTTTCTGAAACTTGGAAGTCCAGTGCCTCACAACCTCTGGATGAAATTCAGTGATTAGACCAAAGTATTTTTACAAGCAGTGCAAAGTCATCTGGAAGGAAGTGCTCCTCTTCACCAGGTAAGTTTGTGTTCTCTGAGATAAACAGAACATGAGTCAGAAGTTAGAAAGAGTGTTTTAGCACATGCATCAGAAACTGAAGAAAGGTGGTGTGTATAACTAAATAGAGTTGTTCCTGATTGTTGAAATATTAACTCAGCATCTTAAGCATTCCCCTAAAATAGATTACAAGGTTAAGGTCACATAGGGGTAAGACAAGGGAGAATGGCTTTAAACTGAAAGAGAGCAAGTTTAGATCAGATATTAGGAAAAAATTCTTTACTGTGAGGGTGGTGAGGTACATGGACACATTGCCCAGAGGAGTTGTGGATGCTCTGTCCCTGGAAATGCTCAAGGCCAAGTTGGGTGGAGATTTGAGCAGCCCAGTCTAGTGGAAGGTGCCCCTGCTCACCATAGGATGGTTGGACTAGATGAGCTCTAAAAGGTCTCTTCCAAGTCAAACTATTCTGTGATTCTATGAAAGGATAGAAACACTCATGGAGTAATTGACTGATAAGAAATCTTCCTCATGAGAGATCAATCTTACATAAAAAAGTCATGGGCACTGAGTCAATAAACTGAGGACCATTGTGATAACAGAGAAAATATTTTTTTCCAGTAGCTTGAAATTATTCTATAGAATGTGTTGGTGGTAGCAGTCTTGAAGGTAGATACCAACAGCAAAATGGTGCTCTGTTTCACAACTACAGTTTTGAAATCAGAACTCATGATTGTATTTCTGAAGGACTTCTACCTTTTAGTCAAAAATATTTTTATAAAAAATAGTTGCATTTGCCCAGGTGAAATGGCTTCAATTTCTGTTTATCTCTCACTGTTTAGGAAGTCACAGGTACTCACAGGCATCTTCTCCTGATTGAAGAGCAGGAACAATGTGCAACTCAGTCTGGAAAAACTTGAACTACATCTGTCTGCTTTATTTTTGTGTATTTATATATCCAAGAACTGTCATTCAGTGAGTAATATCAGCCTAGTGTTAAAATAATTTTTAAGATGAATCATAATGGATTGCTTTTGTATTTGTTATTTGACATGTGAAAAGTGTATTCTTTCTCCTTCATGTGAAAGTAGATTTTTTTAAAACATTGTTAAATGTTAAATTGATAAATCACATATCCCAATATCCTATGCCATATGTGCTTTTTTTGTACTCTACAAATGCCTTGAACTAGGGGCATATTTTCTCTTGCCTCACTCTTTTCACTTTTATCCTTTGAAGTTCAGTCATAGCTATTTGATTTGGAAAAGGTTGGCACTAACAGGGTTGATCTTCACAAAAATAAGTGAAAATAGAGCAGGAGAGGAACTCTCTCATCGCCTTGTCTTTTGTTATTTGCTGACAGCAGAGGCATTTCAAGTCATGTACAAACATAGCCCTGTATACACACCCTGCTTTGCTGAGCATGGTTATGGGATAAACAGTAGTGGAATGCAGTACAAACCTATTTCACATTGATTTAAACTGATTAAAACTGATTATTTTGTCATCAATATTTCATTGAAAGGCTGATATTTATTATTTCTCCAGTTCTTATGTAAATAAGTCCTTAAATATTTGCCACCAAATGCCTGCTATTCTTCTCCACATTCAAAACCTTGTGAGCTGTGTTACTAATTGCTTTGCAGATTTGTGGGCAGGTATCATTGGGCAATAAGAACAAGTTAGATTTTAATGAGTTTTGGATTGCTTTTGATTCTGGGATGCAACTAAAGGTTATTTACTGCAGTATTAGGTAAAGAAATGGCAAAAGCTCTGTCAGCTTTTCATGCTTTAAGAGGATGTGACAGTCTTACCTTTGCTGGGGGAAGCAGGAGAAGATAGATCTTGCTTTGGAAAGGAAGAATGTCTGCCCTGCAGCCATAGAAATATTTTTCTGTTTCTCTTCACCACCTGCTGAAGTGAGTGATATTTGCCTGAAGGATTTGCAGTTATTTGTAGTACTTTTGTTTAACTGCACCAGGATACTTTGCCAGGAAGTGGAATATTCTTCCCCCAGCAGTACCTCAACTGAACATGCAGGAGAAGATTATCTTATATAGGAGAGAAGCATGGACAGGAATGTTCCTACCTCAGGCTGATAATGAACTGTTCTCAAGTTTATGGAATATCAAACCCTAAAATGTTTATACCCTGATTGAATGCCTAAAATAGCCTTAAACTAATTAAGTTTAGCTATCATTGAATAATAATTATACTGCATCAGATGTCAGTCAGTCAGCAGAGAATTAGTTTTTTACTTTTTTGGTTAAACTAGCATCCCAAGTATGATAAATTCAGTTTTGAAGAGAAGGGAAATCATGACTACCCTGGGGATGCAAAACCTCTGCAACATATAGACCAGGTAGTCCAAGCAGTCATGTGGTCTTGAGAGTACATAACTTTATGGGTAGCACTGCAAGTGCACAGCCAGAGTGCCTCACAGTCACAGTAAGACCATTTGCATGCTCAGTGCTCTGTGCTCACCACTTCCTAAATGCTTGGCAAGTCCAGTGCCTCAGCCAGCTCTGGGAGAGACATGATAATTCTAGGAGAGAAGTCTGTGTGCTTTAGGTCTGCTTTCATAACTAATTTTTGGTGATTTATTAAATCATAATCATTCATGAATTTTTACCTTTTAGGAATCTATGATGGATGAAGATGTAATTTAAGAAAATACTTAATATCTGCCCAGCATAGGGAAGTAGAAGTCAAATTCTCTTTGCTTTTATTGAAACATAAAGAAAGAACATTGTAAAAAATGAGGATTTTATTTACTCTTATAATAAATTTTTCATTCTTCCTTAAATTCCACAGACAAGGGTTGTGCCATGTGACTTGGCTCACTCAGACATAGGGGAAGCAACACTGGTCCCAGTGATTCTGTGGCTGCTTCAAAGCGTGGTAAATCAGACTAGGCCTGGAGATGGCTACAGTATGAAGGCCTCCAGGTTATTAAAATGAGATCAATAATTTTTAAGCAAGCAGTATTTGAAAAATAGTTGAGCAGAATCTGAAATCAATTAGTATAAAATATTACACCAGGCATTTTAACACAAAAGGGGAGGGTCTATTGATAAAACTTGTTCATCAAGAATGAAATGGATTTTCAGGCTGAGTTCCATTGCCTTCAACACAGCTACAACAAATTACTCAGTCTGTCTCTGAAGAGAAAAATCAGTTACTGCCTTTTATAATGTGCAAACATTCCATAAAAAATTCCTAACTAGATATGCTAAAAAGATAAAATGACAACTTCAAGGAATCTAATGGAGATGCATTTAGATAGTTGTCATGTGTTTCAAACTTGACTAAACATCAGATATAAATCAAACATTATATTACCTTAATTTCACAGGTTAAAGGTCACTCTCATGAACAATTAAGCATCCATTTTCTACCTCCCTGCCAATCTAAACATGCTGCTTCCTCTACATTTGAATTTTATAGGAATTACAACTCAGCAAATAGAGTGTATGCTTTTGGTACGTCTATAAACCTCTGTAGTCAACATAAGAGAGACCAAAAAAAAATTAATTGCTAGTTATTGAATAAAAATAAGCATGAGAGAATCTGTGGAAATAGTGTTGAGGATGGTTCCAAATGCATAATGCTGTTTTTGTAGCCATTTTTTGTATTTTCTGAATTCTAACTTTTTAGCTTTACCTCTCCCGACATTGAAAATCAGAATTACATCTAACATATATTTTTTAAATTCCATCTTTTATACATCTTAAAATGGTTTTGTTTTTAAATTAATTTGTGATATTTATGAGAGAAGTTATTTATTCTGTCTTCAAACTCAATTTGAAGATACAACCTGATGTAACTATCACAATTAATTGGGGAAAATTATGATGGCTAAAACCTCTGTTTCTATTCAATGAGAATTCTGACATTTCAGAATTTCTTTTTATTTCAAATCAAAGTAATGGAAATTACTTTCTCGTAGATAAAGATATTTAATAATTCTACACATTTCTTCTACATATAAGAAAACTATGGTGAAGCTTTCATAGCACTCTTGCCTATCTTCTCACTGCAGTGTAGAGGTCTGTTAGCACATTTAGGAATAGGTCTTACAACATTATATCTCCATATTTATAGAGAAACTAAAGGTACTTATTTTCTTTTCCAATTGACATGACAGATATCTACACCCCAGTCTAATTCCAACTCCCAGGCTCCCTTGGATACTGCAGGCTCTCTGATACTCCAGTACAGCGCAGTATGTTTTCTAACTTTTTCTAAACAATCTTTAACATGATTCCTGCCATTCACACCATCCCTTTCTTTTCTCTGAAGTCATTCATGTATAATGGCTGTTTCACTATCTTTTCTTTTTCTCCTCCATCTTTCCTAAATTATGCATGTAATTCCATCCTATTATTCCAGTCACTATTGCTAATCCTCCACAGGTATCTGTGTTAGCTAGTTTTGCATTCTGACACAGTAGTTTTGGATCTTCTGTCTTGTTTTACCAATCCAATATCTTCATGCTGGCCACCACAAAAGGCTAAATTTTAGCCAGCAGTTTCCCACTCCATATATCAGTATTGGCACTTTCATTCCTCTGACCTTTTGATATTCCTTTCTTACTACATTATCATCATGCAGATTACGTGGATCTTTCCCAGCTTTGTTCCCTACTTTAAAATTTAAGCTTTTATCAATCAAATTAGCCTTGATCCCAGTCCAGACCTCAAACTACTCTGTGTGTGCATGCATGTATGATCCTCTTCCAAGAATGTTTCCCAGTGGCAGACCAACCCTAAGCCTTCCTACAGGTCATCTGTTGGTTTTCACTATAAAGTTGCACCTTCCTTCTAAATCTTTAATACAATATAAATAAATATTGAATGGAATTATTTTGTTTTTTAATCTAATTTAACTGGGTTATAATTTCGGACATTTTTCTGTGTCTTTCTGCTAGCTGCCAATTGCTTCTGCAGTTGGAACAATTTTTCCATGTTCATTCATAAGTCTTGACCTACTGGAACAAAAGTGTGCAAGAGTCAGAATGATCATCTCTTATACGTGATTTAGATTAGCCAACTAAAAAAAATGTATTTTAATGTCCTAAGTAAATCACTCCCATTTGACAGACACAAAACCACCCACAGTGGGAGGCTCTTAGTGTCAAACCCAGGAAACAAGGAATGCCAAAGCCCGGCTGGAGCTGAGGCTGCCAAGGGGCACTGATTGGAGCAAAGCAGGTTATGGAGATTGCTAATTGGAAATGCAAGCTCAGGGAAAATGGACTTCTGCTGACAGAGGGCCCTTGTGACAACAGGTATTGACAAAAAAGCTGATGAACTCAGTGCCATTCTTCTGCCTCTGTCTTCAGAGCCAAAGCCAAAGCTCCTCAACTTCTGCCTGTACAGACATAACTGGGGAAGGAATTGGGCAGCCAGCAATGGAAGAGCAAGAGGTTAGAGAAGCTCTATGCATTCCGATCCAAGCTTACTGGGAGACCTGGTGGACCTGACTGTGAAGCCGCTATCAGTCCTGATCCTTAAAAAAAGGCAAGAAGGAAGACAGGAGTCACAGAATCACAGGATGGTTTGGGTTGGAAGGGGTTGAGGGTTGCCCTCTGAATGGGCCAGTCAGCCACATCTCAGTCAATGGAAAGATCAGGGAGCACATAATCAGCAGAGTCAGCCCAGGAAGGCAAACCATGTTTGACCTGCTGAGTGCCTGCAGTGATGAAATGTCTGACCCTGTGGGCAAGGGGAGAGTGGTGGTTGTAACATATCTTGGTTTGAATACGGCTTTGACAACACCTTCCCCACCCTTCCCCTCTGGAAACAACAGAAGTGCTGACTGGACAAACCACCTGTTTGGATGAATTGGAAGCTGCAAGGATAGCAATTACTAACTCAACATCTGGTTGGTAATCAGCAAAGCAGCCTGGGATCAATACTGGCACCCATATCCAGGGCCTTCACCAACAGCTTCTGAGCAGGTAACACTGAGGTTGGGGAGCAGCTGCTGGTTCAACCCAGCAGGACCCTGAAAAGGATCAGACAGAGATGTCATGGTTTTTATAAGAAGTATGAAGTTCTGCCCCTGGAATGGAATTGCCCCACGTATGGGTACAGAGTGGGAAGTGGCTGGGAAGGGCACAATCCTGTGGGTTACAGCACACAGGAATCCATGGATCTTCTGGAAGGAGCTTCTCACGGGGTGCATTAGAGGCCTGGCCAGCACATCAAGGGAATTTGCTGATAATCTCTGCTGGGTACTGGTGAAGCCATACCTGAAATAGTTTTGGATACCTCTGATCAAGACAGGGCAAGATTAGAGAGTGTTCAGTGGAGGGCTGGTAAGAAAGTTATTGAGGAGAGGCTGAAGGCACTGGACTTAGCTGGTAGAAAGGAAGCTCTGAAGTAACATAACATCACCCTACAAGTGTCTGAAGGATCATTAGGAAAGTATCAGAGCCAAACTCTTCTTATCACTGCCAGTGGGTCTAACAGAACAATTGCCTCAGTTTAAAACTTGGGAGGTTCAGACCGAGCATCAGAAAATAAAATCAATGAGTAGCTGGGCAGTGGAACAGCTTGTCCAAAGGGTTGGAGGAATCTCTGTCACTGAGGCTTTTCAAGACTCAGGCAAAGCCAAGATTGACATAGTCTAGTGCTGACCTGGTCCAACTAAAAAACAGCCTTCAGAGGTACCTTTCAACCAACATTTCAATGATCTTGCAGCAGGTCTCAGGTCTTCACATCTTATTAATAAAGCCTATTATTAAAATAATGTATTTATTAACTTGTTTGGTTTCCGGAGTGGTAGTAAAAATTGTCACCTAGCCTGTTTGGAGAGGGAAGACAATATATGGGAAACACCTTGGTGCGTTGCCTAACTGGGACAACACCTCTCACCAACCTACTTTGTGGAGTTGGAAATGCGGCAAGAGACTTCCGCTAAGGAATGACTTTCAAGTCACACTTCTGCTCCACATCCCCTTGCCCTGGCATCCATTTACTTTTCCAACTTAGTTGACTTATGCCTCTACCTCATTAAAATATGAATATAAACTCAGCTGCTCCTTCCAACATGCCTGAAACAATAGTAATTAGCCTCTCTCTGGCCTTCTGTTATCAAATCAGTATTCAACTTTGTTCTGTAGAAAATTCTTTGCTATAAATAGACATATTCTGTAGTGAACTGTATTGATTCCATAACACCTCGGCCCAGTAGATTCCCAGACTGATCACACCACCAAGAGAACTTGTTTTTACTTGTTTTTTGGGCAACAGTAACCTGCTTGTTTTCTGTTTAGAACTGTGAATCTTTTACCCCCTATTCTCAGAGGGTAGTATAGATCCATACATGCCATACATCTGAATCCTTTCTTGTATTGTGGATTTGATTTGGGTCCAGTATTCAAAGTTTCAGTGGAGAAATGGTAGGATGTATTGTATCTAAACAGGAGGAGCAGAGCAGCCATACTTGGAGAAATTAAAACTAGAATGTATCTGATGGAATATACCCAACCCACATGGAAGATAAAATAATGTAATTTTACAGAAGTTTCACAGAGCTGCATTTAGATATTTGTCATACATGTCAAAACTTGAGTAAACATATGATATTAATCAAACATTAACTTACCTTAATTGCAAAGGTTAAAGTTTAGTGTCACATATAACTAAGGATGAGGTTTTTCCTCCCTGCAAATCCTGGAATCCATGGAATGTGTTGCTTCTTCTAGATTTGACTCATGTAAGTTATAACAGCATAGAGCTGGCTGATGTCACTGTGAGGTCACCCTCACTAATCTCTGAAAGGTGCCAGTGATCATAGGAGATTCCTAGGGACTAGAAAAAAACCAAATGTCACTGCTTTCTTCAAGAAGGGCAAAAAGAATCCAAGAACCTACAGGGCAGCCAGTGTCACCTCAGAGCCTTGGAAAGTGATGTTGTGAATGATTTCCAAACACATGAAGGAGAACAAGGTGTTGGGGAGTAGTGAGGATTGATTTACAAAGTGGAGATTATGCCTCCCTATGATGAGATCATATAAGTGACCTGGTGGAGGAAGGGAGAGCAGGGGTTGTTATCTATGCTGGCTTTCAATGCTGTCTCTCATAACATCCTTGCAGAGAAACCGATAAAATATGTAAAAAATCAGTGGACAGTGGGGTGGATTGGAAACTGACTGAACTGCTGGACTCAAAGGGTTGTGATCAGAGGCATGATTGAGGTCAGTCACTTGTGATGTAACCCTGGAATTAATACTGCATAACATCTTCATTAGTGGCCTGGATGATGAGACAGACTGCACCCTTTGCAGATGACACAAAACTGGGAGGAGTAGGTGATACATCTGATGAGTGTGCTCCCATTCAAAGGGACTCTGACTGGAGAAATCAGTCAACAGAATCCTTGCAAAGTTCAAGAGAGGGAAATGCCAAGTCCTGCACCTGGGGAAAAGAAGTGAAGTACCTGAGGATGGACGAAAACACTATGTCTAATCTCCTTTTTTCTTTTGTTGAAGTCCAAGCAGTAAGAAATCTCCTTTTACCTGCCCTTGTCACATGCAGTACCTGATCCAGTAGTTCCGTAAAAGCTGGTGCTGTTTGAACCACTGGTGACAGTTGTTCCCATTCCCCTGTGACAGTGGGTACTTGGCCAGGAAGGGATCTTCAACTTCTGACACTTAGAAGATTGAGCTGAAGACTCTTTTGTCTTAAATATTGCAGAGAGAGAACTATGACTTTAGGGGTTGCTGACACTAAGGCAGTGCCAAAAAAATAGGGCTTTGGATTAGATCACAGAATAGTATGAATTAGAAGGGAACTTTAAGATAATCTGTTTCAACCCCCCCACTGTGCCCTCCCCCTACAATAAGCAGAGACATCCTCAGCTAGACCAGGTTGTTCAGAGCCCTGTCCAACCTGGAATGTTTCTAGGGATGAAGTATCCAAAACCTCTCTAGGCAAACTGCTCCAGTAATTCACCACCCACATTGTAAAAAAGTTCTGCTTTATAACTAGTTTAAAACTAAGTTCTTTCAGTTTAGAACAGTTATGTCTTGTCCTATTGCAACAAGCCCTGCTAAAATGTCCATCCCTATCTTTCTTTTAAGCCCCTTCTAATACTAGAAGGCTGCCAGAAAGTGTCCCCAGAGCATTCTCTTCTCCACACTGAACAGCCCAAACTCTCTCCACCTTTATTCATAAGGAGAGGTACTTCAGCCCTGGGATTGTAGTCGTGCCCTCCCATGGACCAACAGGTCCATGTCTTTCCTATGCTAAGGACCCCAGAGCTGGATCCAGGTGGGGTCTCATAAGAGCATAGTAGAGGGGCAAAATTCTCTCCTTCACCATTCTGCCCACACTGCTTTTGGATTCAGCCCAGGAGACGGTTGTTTTTCTGAGCTGCAAGTTGCACATTGCCCATTTGTATCCAACTTTCCATCCACAAGTATCCTCAAGTCCTTCTCAGCAGGACTACTCTCAATCTGTTCATCCCCCAGCCTCTGTTGATACTGGGGGTTCCTTCAGCCCAGGTGCAGCCCTTTGCCTTTGATCTTCTTAAACCTCATGAGAATCCCACAGGCCACTGCTTGAGCTTGTCCAGGTCCCTCTGGATGGCATCCCATCCTTCAGGTGTGGCAACCCCACCATTGAGCTTGGTGTCACCTGCAAACCCGCTGAGGGTGCACTTGACCCCACCATGTCATTGATGCAGACATAAAACAGCAGTGGCCCTGAGGGACAGCCCTTGACAAGGTTCTACATCGGGGTACTGAGCCACTGAACACTGCCCTGGAGATGTGACCATCCAACCCATTTCTCATCCACCAAAGTCCTCCCATCAAATCCAGACAGACACAGAAAGGGAGTTTAAAACAGGGCTGGGGCAGAGTCTCAGAATAACAACAATTAAATTATTCCAGTGGTTGCACTTATTTCCTCAGAAAGCACCTCCTCAGAAGAAAGGCTGCAAGCTAATTAAATAAAAGGATGAACAAGTGATCCTACAGAATGAACACTCAGACTGATTATAGGCTTAAGAAAAATACTTTGCTTAAACATTAACTTAAAAATAACCCCAGAACCTCGCAGCTCAAGCAAGTACACCTTTGAAAGTCCTCCTGGTATGAGAAATGTCCTACCCCCTTTACCAGAATTTACTCTTCTGAGCTAGGATTCAGTAAATATAAATTACACCTTTGAAGCTTAGCTCTAAGACTTCCAAACACTTTCAGATCTATCTATGGTTATGACAGTAACCAGTACCACAGTCTGTGGTGCAGTTTTCAGTAGTTACAGGCACTTCTAATTGTACTGAAGGTAAAAGCTAGTTTAAAAAGCAAATGAAAAAAGAGAACCTCTACATGTTTTATGCAATACTTCCCGTTTGTATTTTTCCATTTCTTCTCAGTCAATCGCTCAGTTACCTTCTCTAACAGAGAGGTGAGTCAGGAGTTCTCAGATCCTCGGAGTCAAATTCTAATCTTGTGATTCAGATCAAATGCTTCAACAGCTCAGCAGTGTACAAAAAATCATGCACCAGATGCCTGGTTCAGACTGCAGTGAAGAACACTGTTATGCTGACACTGCATCCAAAGCACTGTGTCCATTTTGGGGCTTCCCAACATGAGAAAAATGAGCAGCAGATTCCTGAAGGAACTGGAGCACATGATACTGGGGAGACATTCATATATCTGGACTTGCTCTGCCCAGAGAAAAGAATGATGAGGGGGAATCTTACTCTTTTCTGCAGCTACATAATTGAGGTGGAGAGGAAGAGAGAGCCAGACTCTTGGCTGCCTATTGTTGGTGAACAAGAGGCAACGGACACAACCCAGGGCACAAGACAATCCAATGAGATGCAAGGAAGTTTTTTGTTTTCAAACTCTGAAAAGATTTCCCAGAGAGGCTGTGGAACCTCCAACCTTGAAAATCCTAAAAAGGCAACAGGACAAAGCCATGAGCAACCTGCTCTAACTCAACCTGCTTTGTACAGAACATTGGACTTGCAACCCCCAGGGGTCCCTTCCAACCTAAGCAATTCTGTGAGTCAAACAGCTGCCAGAGGCCAGGATTTCCTCAAAGCCTCCAGAGACTATAACAGCTCACAGCTAGCTGTGAGCACTGAACACAGTTATCTGCACCTCCACTGCTCTTCTCATCTCCCAGTGCATTTTTCCTTCAGCTTGGCTGGCATTAATGCAAATAAAAAAAAAAAAAAAAAAAAAGCTTTCTTAAGTAAGTAAACAACTAAACTGCCCTGAGATGGTTCAGGCTGTGCTACACAAACCGTTGTGTTGTACACACTGTGGCAGAGGTTCCAAATGAGTATTGACCAGGGAAGGACCTAAAGATCATTTATCCAAAAATATTGTCTTGCCAGTGATCATTGTTAAAATTTTTACAGTTTCAGAAATTCTCCTGTTTTGGTAAATGTTAGTTACATCTTTTTGTCTGTCATTTATGCCAATGCAATATTATTCTGCCAACACAACCACAGAGAAAAAGAGTAACACAAATACCAATTTCCTAAAGTCGTCAGTACCAACTCTATTCTTATAAACATAAAACTAACTTCAATATCATTAAAGGACTACTTCTGCAGAAGAATTACAGTGGGGAAATTTGTTGCAAAGATTCCCAGGCTACTGCTAATTCAGCTTAGCCCAAGAGAGGAAACGGTTTCTGCAGCTTCTGATTTCTTCCTATCAAATAATAAGTAGTATAATATAATAATATCTGCTGAAGAGATCATATGGATGTAGTACTTCAGCTGTGCAAACTAGGTGCATTCATTATTGTTAAAGTGAAAAATATTAACAGATATGTAAACAGGCAGGAGCCCCTAATCTGAATTTGATTGACAGATCTCCCCTGGATCTCATTTTCTCCTCACATACTGTGTTCTTCAGCTTGTTCTAGGGATCAGTGATAACTCCCAAATTATCTTGAAAGTTTAAGTTTCTCAGAATTCTTTTTTGGGGAAAGTTCAGTGTTTTACAGATTACCCTCTTTAGGCATGCACTCATCAAAACAAATCCCCAAAACCTGTTCAAGAGTAAATAATATTTTGAAAACCATTAATAAGGAAGGCTTGGGTAATAAAGAAGGAAGCCATTAGGTGTCATACACCCCTCCCTTTCCCCTGTTATTTTTTGTAATTGATTTAGATGTCAATCTATGCAAGTAATCAGAAACATTCATGCTGTCTTCTCAATATAAAGTTATTGGCTACTTGGCACTTAAGCTGTTTCCTCTAAATGCCTCCCCATGTCCTAGACCAGACACACGTTGATTTTTGATTTTTTCAGAAAACACACAGTGTTCTTTGATTCTCCAACACTTGCTTATGTAACTATTGATATGTTAACCTAAACTGCCTGTAAACACAATCAGCTATTGGCTATATTATGTTCTCTTTTTTTGTAACCATACATTATTTTCTGTATTATCCTATACTAAATATTGCAGATAACCTAGACTTTTGTGGTCCTAAACAGTAGCGTTACATCTGTTTAGTTTAAAACCTTTCATGAAGCCTGAGATCATTCTTTCTACATTTGTGGACAAAGCATAGACCTGGCAATATGATAGCATCAATTCAAACTGGGGAGAGAGGCCAGAAAGTAGGGAGTAGTTGAGGATTAAAGCACAATTTAATACAAAAAAGCACAAGCGTTTTCCACTTTTCAGCAGCTGTTTCACTAGTCACTGCCAGGATAACAATACACCAGTTACAGTGTTTGTTCCACTTACAGGCGGCACAGCCACACTTCTAATGAAACAGTCCCTAGGCTGTTGCACATTTCCAACCTTTGTGAAATCGGTGCCCTGTTTTGGGAAGAGGTTTCTGCTCACTCACCCATACTCTGGTTAACAGCAGCAATCCAGATACATTACCAGGCTGGAATTTGTACAAGCTGCTATTAAGGGGATGCAGCTGACAGCCACAGTGAGATACAGGGGCCCATCCTTGGGACCCAGTCCCTCAAGAGGAATACAGTATCACTGGACAAGGTACCAATGACTCTTAGGACATTTTTAAAGATGCTTTCAACTAACAGGGCTGCCAGAATCAGATCTGAATATCCATCTCTGTATATTCCATCACACAGTTACTTAGCATTGGCTACTTCTGCCATTTTCAGCAAAGCTTATGATCTAGCTGCATATTGTCACTTGTTCAAGACAAAAAGGTCCCTGTGTCAGAGCTGCTGCAAGACTCCTCTGGTCAGCCACTGCTGCAACAGCTCATTATTAACACCCCAATGTATTCCAGAGCAACCTGGCAAGGCAAGTTGGGATAGTCGCTGTCCAGTGGGTAAAAAGGCAGCAAGGTCTTCCAAACCTTTTCAGGGTCTTGGGCTTCTTGACAAGTCTTCAAGACTACAGCTTTAATCACTGTAGTTTCTCTATACATCTTCATGAGCAGGGTGGATCTTTCTACTGGGTCAGGCAGCAAAAGACTAAAACTGTCTTTTGTCGAGGTTTTCTCAGAAACCTCATTAATGCTCCTTTCTCCAGCCTCCACCACTGTCTACTACACTTAGTTTCAAAGTCTTGTAAGTCAGAAGCTGTTTCCTCAAGCCCTGTGCAGCACTTGGCTTTGCGCTCCAAGCACTGAGGCTAAACACAGTCCCCACAGGGTCCTGTCACTGTCTTGAGGACCTGTCACAAGGCTGAATCCTCCCTGACAGCCAGCACCACTGATAGTGGAACACATGTAACCTACCCAGTCCTGGGTTTCCCACAGGGATCCTTCTGCTCTTGGCTGTATTTACTCCAGCTACCAACAGCAGTGTCCATTGTGTGCTGCTGCCAGTGCCAGAGGTGCACCTAAGCCCATACTAATGTGCTTCAAACAGCTCCTCCTCTAGGAAGAAGGTGACCTACTTTGAAAACCCTAAAAAATATTTTCATTGCTGGCAATACTTACTGCAGATATGGGCACCTCAGAGTCTCTGAAAGCCAGGAATAGAAACTTCCTGCAGATGCTGTGGCACCCTGCTTGCCTCCTGTATGTCAAGCTCTGTTTGGTTTTTTGTTTGTCTGCTCCCTCCAGAGGCCAAGCACACAAAGGCATTTAGCTGATCATCTTCCTCAACTGGGAATAAAATTCATTAATTTAACCATAATGAAGAGTAGGGCTGATTGAGGAATACAGGTGCTGGTGACCACAGAACAGACTCCTACACCACCACAGCCTAGACACACAACAAGAAGCCACCCACTTTTGCAAGAGGGAAAAATGAATGCCTACAAAACTCAGTGAGAGGGCTGCAAAAGAGAATTTACTGCTAAGTAAATGATGCAGTAAGAGGCCCCAAGTCTCTGTCAGATTCTGCTGAAGCTTTCCTTCCTTGAGCTGGCAGCCTGGATATAAATAAAACTGCTGTGCAAGTGTCCTCTCTACATAGAAAAAAATGAAGAACAGTCTCATCTGTACATTTTTTGAAAGTAATTTTTGTCCCACTAAACTATCTGCAATTACTAAATAAAGGTACTCACAGTTTTCACTTTGCCTCTTTATTTGGTTGTGATTGCATTTTATAATCACAATGTTGAGCTCTGGCATTCAATCTGATGGGCAAGAGAGCACAAGCTATAACATGAATTAATCAATGGCAACTCTGACTCCTGCTTGCTGTGATTAAAAATGTAATGAAGCCAAGGCATCCTCCCTTACTTCTCTCTCCTTCTCCAAAAGGAAGGGCAATCACAGCCCAAGAAGTAAAATCTGAAGACTTGTTTTTGCAACAAAATGAGAAAGCATTGCCAACAGCTACCTGCAGAAAAGCCAGCCATGGGCCTCAAGTTTAAAGGGACAAATAAAGCTGCACTCACACTAGAACAACATTATTTCAGATAATGTTCCCCTCTTCCCACACATCTTCCAAAAAGCTACACTTCATTTTAAGTCTTCTTCTATGAAGCAGTCAACCTGCCTGTAGGATAGCACAGTGTCCACAGATGAAAAGCTGGGTTTGAGACCTCCAGGGAACCAACCACAGGGAAACTCAAGTCCCCTGATATTCATATCTAGTAACAGCAAATAATTATGGATTAGATTGGAGCTTGCTCAACTGCACAAACAGTTGACACCCCAATTCACCTGAGAGCAGGACTTACCTTATGGCCAGAGGGTCTCAGGAAGCAGCAGTCCCAGCATTATTTCACACTCAGAGATGCCACCAGTCCTACCAGTTCATCATGAAAAACCTGTGGAGTGTGGCCAGATACCACCCAGAGCAACCAGCCAGCCTTGGTCATCAGCTCACCGTCATCCATGGACATCAGCCAGGGGACAAAGCAACCCCTGTGCCAGCCTAACCTCTGCAGGTTCTATCTGTACACTGATTTCAGAGTGTGTGTGTACAATATGGTACCATATATATGAGATTTATGGCCTGTATCACATATCTGCATGGCACGAGCACACAGCACCTCAGACGTGCATGCTGGCACACGCAGGGCACAGCCAAGACACCACCTATCAGCAGTAACAAAAAATGGCACAGAGCTCAGCAGCCATGGTTAGCAGCTCCTCCTCTTGAGAAGGGAACGAGAGGCTGTTTCTCTACACTTTTTTCAGCTGCTGTGTCTGGATTGTATCTGAGGATTAGGGTGGAACAGCATTAGGACTCTCCAAGCAAATGTACAGTTGACCCTGTTGTAAGGTGAAGAGACAAGATTTGGAACAATGGACAAAAATAATTTCTCAAAATGTTAATCACAGCAAAAACCTTGAAGTGAGAACACAAAGTTTGTATTTTAGCTGTGGGAGAATACTTTTTGCATCCCTGCTTTCAATTCTGCACTCTAGGGAAAAAGCCAGCTGCAATTCTCACACAAGAATAATTAAAAATTTATCTAGGAAATACTTTTACAGATGGAAGGCCTTTCACAGCTTTGGAGTCAGCAACCTTGCAATGCTCTAGCTGGCAGCTGCTCTTCTACCACTGTTCTCTGAACGGAGACAAGAGAAAGCCAGCTTCTTGTGCAAGCTGTTTTTCCAGCCCCAAAGGAAAAAAAGGCAATAGGAATGATATCAAGCTGCCTAGATTGGACTGCGAAGGGAGCCTGAGCAGAGGACAGAAACAAGGTGACCAAGGGATACTCACAAAGGCAATACAGCCCAGCTTATGAATAGAAACCTAAGGGTGTTAAGCTGGCGCACTAAGAAGAAATTAATAGTTAATTAAGAAAATTCCTTAAAATCCACAGTTTAGGTAAAGCCAGACATGAACCTGGGAGCAATGAAGACTGGAAGGAACCTCAGGACAAACCAGAACTGATTCTGACGGGAACAGCTCCATCTCTGACCCACAGCTGAAGCCTGTGTTACACTCAGAACTGCAGGCTCCCTCCAGCAGCAGGGAGTGCTTCCCTGTGTTTCCCCTTAGCCCTGACCGTGCATTTACATTTCACATACAGAAGATCAGGTTGGCAAGTACAGTTCCCATAATACCTGAATCTTCAGTACACATTTTCTGCACTTTAATCACTAACCTTCCTGCCAGTACAACTGAAAGGTCACATCTCAATAACTTTGAGAGCTTTTAACCATTTTCAGAGCTGCTTAGCCTGCTGAATTCAATGAGGAAACCAATGAACTCAGGAGTGATTTATAAACCTTATTCTGAAACATTACATCATTTATGTTCCTTCACAATTGAAACTTACAGACATACAAAGACAGTAAATTGATACATTTAAGATCAGTTGAGTAAGAATTCTGTACTGGTAGTATCTTTCCCTCAATACTTACCAAAGTTTTTACAACAAATAGTTAAAATCCATTAAATAATTACTTAATACTAAGAAAATGCTCTTCCTAGAGCAGGGTACCTGATCCATGTAAGGAAAATAGACACCATAATGAAGGAAAAAGTAAAAGAGAAGACATTTTTACACAAGCTTTAGATGTTTAAATCTCCTTAAAAATACATATAAAGCAAAGAGGCCACTCTGTACTTAAAGCCATTTTGTTTTTATCTATTGGGGTAGTCACTTTACATCATACCAAAAAGACTGTATAAGGAATACAAGTGTCAAGAATCAGATCTTTATGGCACAAAAGGAATTTTTTCATTAACCTGTTTCAGAGTTGTTAAATACATTATTATTAAAGACAAAGACACTAAGGCTACCACAAAATAATATTTGCATGATGATGTTAGTCTTTATTCAGTTTCTCAACTGACTCCTCCAGTCTGAAGGTGGACAAGAATCTTTCCAGTAGTCTTTTTCATTGATTTATTCTGGATGAGAAGATTCTTTCTACTTTTGACACAAACTTATTTTCTTATTTATATTGTTACTCAAAGTTCACATAAGCTTTTATGTTGCACCTTACAATGTATGGAATTTCAGATTAAAATAAAACTCTACTCTTAACATAACCTTTTATATAATGTAAAAATATTCTACATGTTTAACATATCAAGAATGTTAAGCATTTACTTTGGGGAAAACCTATTTTATGCATTTTTCAGTACAAACCCCACTGTGAAGGCTTTGCATTTGTGTCTCCCTATTCAGTCGGGTGCCACCCAATGTTCATTGCCTGCAGCTGCAGCTCGGCCACTGCAGTTTCCAAAAAATTGCAAATTTGAGATGCTGCTCACTGTTCATCCTTACTCCTCCCTCATCCCTCCCTCCACCATGGAAAATTGACATCTTTGAAATAATGAGTGTTTTTAATTATCAAAATCAGTATAAAAATAGCAGCATGCTACTAGACATGAAAAGCAGATTCATCATGCATTGTGAGTTTAAATGCAGATTTCTGCCTTCCTCTTATATTATCAAAATCTTTTTTAAAGTTAACATCAAGGCAAGGGTATAAGGACAGACACTGCATAGTATGATTTGATACTAATCTGAACTGGGTTATTTGCCTTTAATCAAAATCCATGATAATTACAGGGTAAACAATTTTTATTTCAAAATACAAGTTTAACTGGAATTGTAGTGATGAAAGCAGAAGAGGGAAGAATGCAGTCTTTTACAGCCCATGTCACTGTATCTCACTTACATCCAGAGATAAAAGCTCTAATTGGTGAAGAGACAAAATATTTGTGGCATGTCATTGAACCTTTGTGATAATCCAGCGTTATCCATTTCTAAAGAAATATAAATACTTTAAAACAAACATTGAAAATAAATCCTTTTGATGTAACAAACTACACTCTTTACTGAGAATTTTCAGTCTTCTTAAAAGTAAGGGACGTCACCCAAGAAATAATTGAAGTATCAATGTAGAACAATCCTTGGAGGAAAAAAGTTGGAATGTAAACCTCTGCTCCAAATTAGATCTGAAAAGCAAAAACACCACACCATGTATTTCATCCAAGTGTATTTTTCATCAATAACTTTTTAAAAGTTATTTTTACAGTTCAACAGGAGACTTCCTGAACTTAGCACAGTCCTATTTTGCTTCAGCTCATACCCTGTTTTCTTCACACATGAACAATTGCTCCCTGCTTTTGTCCCCACCAGCCCTGTGACAATACTATGGTCATGCAGGTGAGCAATTCTGCATAACCACAGCACCTGCAATACAATTATACATCACTAGAACAGCCATCAATTAGCCCATGGTTCTCACAAATAAAACCAAAGGAAAGGATCCACCAAGTTCCTCCTGTTAACAATGACCTTGGAAACTGCACTTCGTTCCAGATATATGACAGTGATCCTCAGAGAGGTTACTCACATCTTTTCTTTACATCTTTTACCTTCTTAAAGCATGATATTAATATTTTATTGAAGAGCTGACAAAAGCTTAAGAACAATCATAGCTTCTCACTTAACCCCACACATAGATCCATTAGTTTCCAAATTTGTCCAACAGCTACTTATCTCTTTGATGTCTTACAATAGCCTCATTAATAAAAGCATGCAGTACTAGTTTTTCTAGCTTCAATGAGCTAAATCTTCAGTAAGCTCAACCAATGACAGGCCCAAAGTGAAATTTTCAAAAGTCTGAAGAAAAATTCTTCAGCATTTTGATATTTTTAAAATACTTGATCTAATGAATCATATATTGATAACCTCAAAAAAGTCAGAATAATAGAAGCATTTTAAAAGAATTAGTCATATTATCAACTCAGAGAGAGGACTAAAAAGATGAAGAATTAAAGCATAATAGTATTCTTAGAGCAGTCTATCCAATTAAGTTAACTCACTGGCTCAGTAAGTTACTACTTATCCTCTGAGCCAGCTGACCCTGCACACATTCATCTCTCAGCTGTAAATTAAGTGCATCAACTTAGAAAACATTGCACAGCAGATACTACTTCTGCAATTTACTATAAAATTTGAATTATAACAGTTTTACTACTATAATTTCAGAGTGTGCATGACCAATTATTACAGTTTAGTGGTTAGCAGTAACACAAGTGACTGTGACAGTCAAGATTATGGTTAACTTTAGAAAAACTACTAGGATGCTGCTTTTTGGAGTTTTGATGTAAACAAAAATGGAGACTTAAACCCTTGTTTTTTAAAAACCAAATTCCTTAATTATTGCTGCAGTTCTGGTGGGACAGCAAAGCTGTTAAACCTAGAGGAACTGGGGGTGTCAAACAACTGATTTTCTTTTAGGCACCTTCAGACTGCTCTCTGCGTGTGTTTTAGCAGTGACACCAAATGTTCCATGTGTTTAGAGACCAGCACAGGAATGGCTGTAGGACAGGAGAGAGGACAGAAAGCTGGCACATGAATGCACCACACCATTTCCTGAGGCAGTCCCTGAGGAGCAAAGCTATCCTGACCATCCATGTATTCCTTGCTGTAGAACTAACAACAGCTTAATGCCACAGATGAGAGCTTCAAGCATATGATAAAAACACACATTTACTACTTACATCATCAATATCTTCATCATCATCTCCAATATCATCAAACTGGATTTCATCATCATCTCCAGGACCAAATGTGTCTGTTTCATTGATTTTAGCTATGAAGGAATTTGGAGAAGTTAAGGAGCGCACTCACACTGTGCCAAGACAGACTGAGCATTCTTATCCAACGTGAACTTCCAATTTGAAGTGAAAAGATTCTTACCATGTTCTGGAAGCTCCCCATATGCTTTCAGGCTTCTGGCTTCATCTGCATTGTATTTTAGAATAACATCAGCCTTGTTATCCTAAATAAGAATTTATTAGAATGTATTAGTCATCTATGATGGAAAAATAAAACTATTAACCTCAGCAGACAGTAAACACATTGGAGTATTTTCACTTCTTCTGAGTGACAACTTAACTATCTCCAATTGCAAGTAATTTATAGATTCATGGAATGGTTTGGATTGGAAGGGACCTTAAAGATCATCTACTTCCAACCTCCTGCCATGGGCAGGGACACCTTCCACTAGACCAGGGCACTCAATCTGGCATTGAACACTGCCAGGGATGGGGCATCCACAACTTCCCTGGGCAACAAGACAAAAGAGAGTTTGAGACAAATGAGAAATGTTGAGTATTCAACAACTTGACAAACTCAGTTTCATGCCTTTGAAATTAACCTTTCTTCAGACAACACACATAGTGAGGTGTTGAGGTCACTCAGGAATCACAGAATCATTAGACTGGAAGAGACCTTAAAGAGACTCATTGAGTCCAACCCAGCCTTAACACCTCAACCAACCCATGGCACCAAGCGCCACATCCAGTTTTTTTTTAAACACATCCAGGGATGGTGACTCCACCACCTCTCTGGGCAGGCCATTCCAGTACTTTATCACTCCTTCTGTAAAAAACTTCTTCCTACTATCCAACCTATATTTCCCCTGGCAAAGTCAAAACCAAAAAATTCCTAGTTTTATGTACTTTATTATATACAGTAAGTGACAGTATCTTCAAGGTTTGATAAACCTAATGCACATTTCAGAAGCAGAATCTATCTTCAACAACTGCTGACAACACTAACATTCATGAAAGGCATTCGCCTTATGAAAACCTGACAACTGCTTCCCATTACTGCTTGTATTATGTAAAGTTACGCCACTTCATTTTTGGAAATTTTAGCACAAACTAATTACTGATTAATTTCCCTCTTAAGGTACAAGCCTAAACATCAAGGACCCAAAATTCTGATTACCAACAATTCTAATTATCACAATAAAATGTTTGGCACTTGACTCCATCTCATTTTGTACCACAGGATGCAAGGACCAAACAGCTACATCTGGAAAAAAAACAGGTCAAGCTTGATGACAATAAGCATCATCACTCACAAAGTCTCAGGGTGCAATTTAAAAGAACAAGTCAAACCAGAATTTGTCTACTCATTACAATCTTCCTGTAGTACAAGGAAACTAAAAATCATGATTTAGCGTAACTAAATACAAATGCAAAGTTAGACAGGAATTTCCTCACAACACCTGCTGCAATTTAATAGTAAATACACTTGTAAGATGCTCCTTATAGTGGCATATTATACTGAATTTTTACCTGGTAGTCTCTTAAGCCAATCAATATAATATCAGATGTATTTATCCAGACCTGAAGGAGAAAACAAGTGTTACAAAAATTCAACTTCTGTTGTATAACACATGAACAAAACTGCACATTTAGATTTACAGAGAGACAAACCTTTCACTACAGCCACCACCTTCATTTTCTAACCAGCATGCGAGAAATATCCAATTTAATGTTTTAACAGCAAATCCAAGGTCATAAATACACAGTTATTTTTACATGTTATGGAGCTATTACAGGGTAATCAAAATTCTCTGAAGAGCTTCTATCCAACAGGGTGTTTACTAAGCCTTAACATCTGAGAAAACAGAAGGAATACACCAAGGCACCAGTCATGAACTCTGTGAACTGAGCTCCTCAAGGGCAAAAATTAAAGAAAAACCCGATGAAGGGGGTGATGGACAAGAACAGTGAAGAGCATAAGAAAATGTACTGAGTTGTTTCTAGAAACTAGGTTAACCAGAAATCTGCAGAAGAGAATATGCTTTTAAATGCACAGGGAACTTCTATGTGAGTTCTATCCCACATCTACTTGATTTTTTTTGAGACTGAACTAATTTCAGTTGGAATTTCCTTTCTTTTAAACATAAGGAATAGATAAGTGGTGCTTTTTGTGCAAGAAATTAATTCTGCAGCACTTAGTGTTTATTTATGTATATTCTCCACTACCTTTAACAGTTTCTTGCAGGCAACTATAGCACTGCTTACACTGATCCCAAGACACATGCACTCAGTGCTGTCCAAAAAATGGAACAATCCAGAATGAAGACAGTGAATGTCACTGCTTTCATTGGAAACAGACTGAGGGACCTCCTCCTTACCATACACCAGCAGAGGACAGGAAGATGTAACACCTAACTAGGGCCAGAGGGGACACCATCTGAAGATGGCAAAGTTAAGAATGCAAACATTTACACCTGACATCCCTGAAGGCACAAATCTTTGCAGACTAGCTTCCAACAGAAATATTTTGGGAACTGATGAAGTGGACAATGAAACAATGGAATTGGAAGTGTGTTTTCTAGTCACCAAGCTCCCCATCTGCAATTAGGGAGATTTTTATTATTTTATATATATATAATTTTCTAGAATATGAAAAGCTTGTATTTCATAAGCAGTTGAACAAACCTTCCCCTGAAAAATGCAAATGGAAAGGCAGCCCTTCAACTGAGAGCTTCACCCAAGAGCCAAAAACTGCCTATTCTTGTGCCAGCAATGGAAACAGAAGGACAGGCCAGTTTACTAGCAAAAAAAGTAGTTTAAAATATTAAGTGCAGTAGAAATATTTGTTTTTGTAACAAGCTACATATATAAATTTTTACAATTACACATCATGCATAACATCACTGTTTCCTATTGCAATGCTTCAGAATTACCTTTTTTCTTAGCTTCCCTCTAATGTGACATAACCTCTTCACACCATCAAAACATAATGCCTCCAGTCTTCCATTGCCTAACATCTTGATCACCTGGGCATATTCTGAAAGAGAGGGTAACATATGGAAACACAGAATCATTTAGGCTGGAAAAGATCTTTAGGATCAACAAGTACAACCATTAACCCAGCACAGTTAAGTCCACCACTAAGTCATGTCCCAGAGTGCCACAGAGCAAAACTTCTGAGCAAACCTAGCTTCAAGACACAACCAATAACTTTTCCACTGTAACCCAGTGGAAAATCTGCTGTAATATTTTATCAAACATGAACTGCTGACAGGAGCTTCAAGCACCCACACAGGCTGCTGAATGTATCACAGTTTAGTATCACTGTTGACAGTAACATTTTCAAATACTACTCTTGCTTGGTTGCATCCACCCTTTTGTTCCCTCTCAAATGTTTGCTACAGAAAATCTCAGAGCTACTGTGTCACACTCAAAGTATTTAAGTATATGACAACATCACAGCACCTCTTTTAAAGGACAACACCTCAGTGCTGTCACTGAGGCAGGAGAAAGCTGCGTGCCCTGTACAGCCACCCACTGAGACTCTGAATCCCTCTTGCAGAGGCTCTGTGGACAACACCCCTCTGTCCTTGAAAGGACAGAACCCTTATCAGACACTGTCTGCAAGGCGAACAGCAGACTTCAGCTGAGGTCTGTGAAGCACCTCTCTAACCCCACCCTCATCTCTTCACCTTGTATTTCATCTTCTCCCTCACCAAGCTACAAAAAAATCACATACTGGAGAACTTCAGACAAATTAGACAGTCCAATAAACCAGGAGACTGTTCTTAACTGAGAATAATGTTTCATTAAATAGATTTTACTTGGGAAATGTAAAGGATCATAAGTTTCAGATGTACATAAAAATAAACTCCTTTTCTGCTAACAACCAATACAAAATACCAGAAATTTGTTCAGTGGCACTTCTACAGTGATTTAAATCAGTACCCTTCCCATATTTCTAACAAACCAACTGATTAATTGGTTACTAGGAAAGCACTCACATTATGTGAGCAATCACCAGAGTGTGACACACAAGGCAGGGCGAGCTGAAAGGGAGGTGAGCTCACTGTCACCAAAGGCAGGGCAGATGGGAATCCCAGTCATCCCCCATGAACTCTCCTGTGCCTTACTTCACCTGACAGCACCCTACTTACTGCTCCTGCTTTAATAACTGCCAGACTTCAGCCCAGGAACCAACTGAACCAAACCAACAGGGGACAGAACAGTGAGATGAGCTGCTCTGCCACAGCAGTGACTTCAGGGAGCTCAGTGAAGGGTCCAAGAGATGTTAGAGTCCATACAGAACAGAAAGTGGGACTGTGCATCCCAGGGACAATTACTGGCAAAATTGAACCACATCTGCTAAGCCAGCTGCTCACAGACCCTCACACAAAGCTATCCAGAGGTTTCTAGGAAATGTTTAAGTACTGTTTTACATAGAGCATGCACTAAGCTCAAGCAGAGGAAAATGTCATTCTTAACCAGTGATGATATTGGAAATTCCCCTTTTCCTACTATCTTTCTCTTACATTCAATATGTCATTTGGAATTCAAACACAACCCCAATAAGAATACCTCTCTCTATTCTGTCACAGTATGTGACTGAAAACAATGACATTGCCATACTATAGTTAAAAACTCACCTTGCCCATCTTCTTTGAAGACCAGTTCTCTTTTTTCTGATTCATTCTCATTCTTACCTCGTCGCCTGTTTTTACCTCCTTTGCCTAAATTAAGTGGGAGAAGTAAAAAGCAGGTGTTACTGTCTCTGGATACAATGAGTGAAAAAAGCCAGACTTATGGAGATTTTTATGCTTGCACTCTATATGGCAATTTTAAGTATCCCACCCAGATCTAGATTTTTTGCTTACTTTTAAGTCTAAATTTTTATCTGGGTAGTAACAAAGTAATTAAACATTAGACTCTCCATTGTTTAAGCTGTCCTGGTTGCTCTGGAGTGACAGCAACCTTCAAAATGATTTTCACAAGATGGCCATTTTCAGTTTCTGTGATCCCTGCTACCAAATACCTCAAAAATAACGGCGAGATACCCGATACACGTAATCTTCAAGAGCAGATGAATAACTTCAGTAACTGTGCTGCCGAAATCCCTGAAATACTCAAGAGGAAGCTTACCCTCCGAGTGAAGCTGCCCTTTTTAAAAGGCACACACGTGGCAACAGGATTAGATGCTCTTCACGAAGAGCATAAGAGCAGCTCATACTTGCCCCGCTGTTAAAATCTGCTGCTCCCTTTCCCTCACGGCTTCTGCGTTTCCTTTCCGGAGTACGAAAGAAGGGAAGCGGCAGCAGCGCTGCCCGGCGAGGGCACGGAGGGGCCCGGCCGCCTCCTCGGCAGGGCCGCTC
>NW_005054403.1:19213-41398 GCF_000277835.1 Geospiza fortis | reverse complement strand
CGCCCAGGGCCCGCTCCCCGTCCCAGTCCCGCGAACGGCCCCGGGAAGGGCCCCGGGAACGGCCCCGCCTGGGCACTGCCGGGCGTTCTGTGCTGGAGTGCAAGGAAAAGGAGCAGGAGGAGCGGGCAGTGCGCACCCAGGCAGCCCCGGGACACCGCACAGTTCTCGGGGGCAGCGGTGTTAGGGATAACTCCTTCCAGTACATGCAGTACCTGCCAGGAAAGATGGGGCAAGACTATTTACAGGCGTTCGTAGTGACGGAACAAGGAGGAGTGGGTTCAAATTAAGAGAGTAGGTTTAGATGAGACATTTCGAAGAAATTCTTTACTGTGCGGGTGGTGAGGCATTGGCACAGAGAAGCTGTGGGTGCTCCATCGCCGGAGGTGCTCAGGGCAAGGCTGGATGAGGCCCCGAGCACCTGCTCTGCTGGGAGGTGTCCCTGCCACGGCAGGGGATTGGATTCAGATGATTTTCAAGCTCCACTCCAACCCAAACTATTCTATGATTCTGTAAATCAGAGGGTACGAAGGTGAGGAAGGAGGACTGCAGGAGCTGTGGTATACCAGCCCCCCTTTCTGCCTTTGCAGTTTCTGGACGTTTACAAAAGATCCAGTTTACTTGTAAATAAATAAAAAAATGTTTTTAGATAGGCAGCATAAAGTCTTGTGTTAACAAAGTGCCACAGCTATGTACACCTCTGATCCCAGGTATGAATTTTACTGAGGAAATCACAGTACCCTTGCCCCATATCCATTACCAAACCTCTCCATGTTACCTGATGCCTTTCTTCTGGTACACTTAGCAAAACCTCTGGCAACATTCCTCACAAATCCTCTGTCACAATTACGGCAATGTTTTGTACACTATGCAACCTTTGAAAAATCTCATCTTTTCCAGGTTGCAAGGTTAAAAAGAATCACAGCTGTAAGCTTTCAAGTTGTATGAGCTGCTAAAACATAGGCCTGTTGTTTATGGAGTGCTTCTGCATATACTATTATGTTTCAAATGTTTACAAAGTGCATTAATTATCCAACATGCCCATATTTTCAGTGTCCAGAGCAATGCAGGCATTGCAAGTGTTATTTAGCAGCCTCCCATTAAGTGGTACTTCAGAGCTGACTGGAATCTGACAGGATCTTTAAATGCAATATCCTTGCACTGTGGTCTTGTTGTACGTTTGATCAGGTCTATAAGCACCAGCTGAACAGGAGTTTTTCCTTTGTCTCCATGTTTACCTTCCTCAACGTGCTGCAATGTCAGGACACTTGCTTTTTACAAACCCTTTCTGGCTGGCAAAGCACGCTCCATGTGCTGTGAAGGTAGTTCAGAGTTAGTGATGAACAAGCAATGACTTTTGTAACTGGTCAGAACAAATGATTACACAAAACAACCCTTTAAGATGTTTCAAAGTTTATTCATAGTAGAAATTTCAATTTCTTTTGAAGACTACAAAACCTGCCATTAGACAGGAAAACAAGCAATGATACTTTCCAAAACTGTTCATAGTTACATCTGGAACAGTTTTAATTACACATTAATAGCATGATTGGAACATCTCTTAGATCAGACTCTGAATAAAACAATCATTTAAAGTATTCAGTACAATTAATTTTTTTTTAACTAGCATTTCATTCTATGACAGCAGTGCCAAGCATCTAACAGATGCTATTGTAATGGTCTAGAACAAGGTACAATACCACTGATTTTCTGGAACAGTACCTTAGACTCACTTACATGCCATGCTGAGAAAACTAGTATAAAGTATGATTGTATAGAATCGTAGAAAAATATTTTATCTGTGATTTTGTAATTTTTTAAAAATTGTTTAAGTAGACTTCCCCCCCAACTAGGTTGCAAAATAATTACATCCCTCATAAGTACACCTTCCCTTTGATTAGGTCAAGAGTATCAAGATAAAGCTAATCATTTACATCATTTCCATAAGTGAAAATTCATCTATTAACCACTGCTGCTTAGTAAGGGCCAGCAAACTTTGAATCCTTTCCTTCCAGTAATAGAAAAGCACAGCTTTAGTTGGTAACACCACATTTACAAAAGCAAAACACACACACACACACAAATCCCAGACACGTAAATCTATTTTCTTATGGCCTTGTCTCTTCAGAAAAAAGTTTGAACTATTTTCTTGAAAAACTCCTTTTAAATTTTACTCAATGTTATAGTGATTATGAAAACAGAACTTTGCCATTACTGGACATAGATGGCATTTAATGGGTATTGCCACTTCCCTCTGTTCCCTCATGCTCTCAAGCACAGTAAATGGTAATTTCACACTAAAAAAATTAAAAACAAACCATGGTCAACACATAGAAAAATTCACCTGTATCTGCATTCTCTTTTTTTATCCTCCATGACTCTCTGAGTCACTTGCTATGCTTTGCAGACCAAGCAGCAGTCCAGCAATGCATGTACACAGTGTGTCATAAACTCACATTCTAACAGAAAAGTGCTGAGACTCAGAGAAGCATTATGTGGATTTCTTTACAGGTTATAAAAACTGCAGCTATAAAAACATAAAGAAAAAAGTGGAAGTCACAAACATGGATCCAAACCAGGAAGTAAGGTACATAAACCATGCCTGGCTGTAAAATACACCTCCCTGATTAGGCAGGCCCTTTATATCTTGGTTTAGAAAGCAACTTCAAAATATAGTGGATCTAGACTTCAACACATTCAGCTTAGGGTGTGCTAAATTTTCCTGTTTTGCTACAATTTAAAATGTTCATCCTCTGCTGATATATGTACATAACTTAATAGCAACACTTGTAAAGTCTAGACTAAATTAACAGCTCGAGAGTGTAGATACATAAAATGCAGGAGTTGACTTTGCTTCACTATTTGGTTAATGAGCTTGAGGACCACAAAATAAGTCTACAATAAAACTACTGAAAGTATTTTTATATTATTTTAATATGGATATTGCCAATAGTGAGGCAGCTTAACGCTTCCTCTTTTTGGTCTGTTCTTTGCCAGGTACCTATATACACACACTGAACAGAGTAGGAACTCCTTCCTGAAGTGAAATGTTATTACTGACACACTGGCAAGTACTGCCATCCTTTTATTTCAACAGCATTTAAATAATTTGGTTGACTAGATATGACAATCTTCTAATTAACACCTTGAAAGCCAGCAGAAAGTACAGTTTCAAGATTTTGAGAAGCTGGATTTAAAATTGCTCACAGAGCTGAAAAATACATTTCTTGAGAAGTAAGGTTTTACTAAATTCCTCTGGAACTGCTGACACTGTCAAAAAAAAAATAAAGATGGCCTTTTTCTGCCTCTACTTAAAAATATTTCTTGAAGGAAGGGTAGATGCATTTGTACAGCTAAGGGGAACTTCAATGTTAGAGCACCAAGTAAGGGAAAAATACTGTTTGCTTGAGAAGAGCTGTGTTTTCAAACTTCTGAGAGCTAGGCTAATTTAAGAATCCTTGTTTATAAAACCATTTTCTTCACAATTATATCATGGATTAAATATTTAGCAAAATTTTAAGGGCAATAAAAGCAGGATCCTTTGCAGATCTAGCAAAGGAAGCTTCCCCAAGGAACTCAAAAATTCTGGCAGAAGAAACACTCCCATCCCGAGCAAATCTGTGGTGTCATAAAAATGATTGTTCCTTTCAACAAATCATTGATGATTTCAGGGAAATAGGCCAATTAATCACCATAAAAGAAAGTTAATTCCACTAAGCCAAGAAAATACCTTATGCAAAACACAAAATTGCACTGTTCACCAACAGCCATTCACCCAGATCCGTATTTTATTAAAGCTAGAATTCCTAACAGTCATTTCATATCTGGAAGGACTTTACACAGCCTGTAATTTTGGTGGAATGGAACACTCACGGTATTCAAACACATTCCAGTGCCCTTCTCATTTGGGAAATTTCATCTTCTCAAGACAAGCCATCAAGATGGGCCTTTAATTACTTTAGATACCAAGAGGCCAAGAATATTAAAAGTTTATACCAGTATTTAAAGTGAGTCTTCCATCCTCATTACCAACTCACCTCCATCTGTGGAAAAGTGAGAATGTTCCCTTTGAATGGCTTCATCTTACCTGTCTGGGATGACACTATTTTCATGGTAAATTAGAATAACCCTTTTCTAACCAAACAGATCTTTATGTCCTGTCCCTCATTTTGCTTTTGAAGTCAATTAAAATTATCAGAAAGTAACTGACAGAACATTAGATCCAACAGTTTTGCAACTGCAATGAATGCAGGTTAAATCTACTCTTCGCAGGCTGCTGCTTATTAGTGAGCAATACGTTTTGCTTTATCTTCAAATGTTGCCTTTGTTCTATAATGCCAACATTCATTCACTGAACAATTCCTTTGCAGCTTAAACAAAAGTCATAGAATACAGATAAAATATTAACAATGGGTTATAAGAATAAACCATATAGAAATGTCCTCTATCAGAAAGTATTTAGCAATAATTCCTGAGTCCAGAGATTAGATGGGAGAGACTAAAAGGGAGGGGAGGGGTAACAAAGACAGTGAGATATGGAGCAAGTTATCTTTTCTCTGGGTAACATTACCTATAGGATATATAGTATGGTGAGAGATTCATTGTTTACATTTTATAACGTGACATGTGGCATCAAAAACACAGAAATGTAGAAAAGACATAGGCAAGGAAAACTACTTATCCATAGTATTACATTCAATAGCTGTTTAACAGTCAGGCTTCTTTTAGAGCTGTCCAACAACACTGATTAATCCAGGTGAACTGTTTAATCAGACTTACTTGTCATAATGATTAATAATATCTAAGTGAAACAAGGCATGTATACATTAAAGAAAACAGCACAGAAATGTACTGCTTGTGAACTGTTTACAAAAACATACAAAATGTTGGATGGCACAATGTATAGTGCTAATATAAACAGATTGTTTAAGCTAAGTGCTTAACATAAACTGTCCATCTCGACCTGTAACAAAGAATATTTTAGGGGACAAAAAAAATATTCCTTATAAAAATAATGCTATGTGGTGCAGAGTGCTTTATTCAGTGTATTTTTGACAGAGGTGGCATTTGTAATTCTTCTGGTTTACTCAGTTGCGAACATGGTAATTTTCACTGTCTCCACTTGTCACTCCATTTGCAGCTCCAGTAAGATCAGTAACTTGCCATCAACAGTTTAAAGCGAGAGTAGATGAAAGCAGTAGCAGCAGCAGGAGCAGCAGCATTATAGGTACCAGCTGGGACAGAGTGTGCTTGCAGGTATCTGTCACATATGTGCTACCTGTCGCCATGATTTGTGCTATCATCTTATGCCATGGTACCAAGTGTCCGGTTGAGGTCATTTCACAGGGCTGTTGAGGTAATTTTTTTAATACCTCTCCTCTGAGCAAGAGTAGAACGGCCAACTGGCTCCAAAACTGGTGACTGATTACGATTCAAAGCAGAGTAAGTTGCTGCCATTGCACCCTGTGGGGGGAGAGGGGAAAAGAACAGTAAGAGTACATTGTGACTGATGCACACACTACAGCAGTGCTAAATGCCAGAAACTCTGAACAGGTTTCAACTTTCAGTCTATTTTAATCTACAAAACAGAAACATACTACTGCATTACTCAAGTCCTAGCAGTGCTCGGAGTGAGGGTTTTTAGGGTAATAAATAGTTTTACATTGCTTACAGTCAAACCCAGAAGGTATAAGCTACTTTGCCAAGTTCTATCACTATGTTGTGTGAAAGAGCTGGGGAATGAAATTCCATTGGTAGACTGTCTCTGCCTATCACTTACATAACCATTTCAGTTTCCAACAAAATATTTAAAAATCACCCACAGTATTCAGCACATAAAATTAATTTTTAAAAAATTTAGAAAGTTGTGAGCTGAGGGATAGAAGTCCCCCACTTCCCACTTGTATTTTGGATGCTAGAACTTTTTAATAGCTGACTCATGGAGAGTGTTAATTATATTCTTCAGACCCCTTTTAAGTTGCACAAGAGATTCTTGAAAGTAGGACTGAAAACAAGGTTGAATACAAAGAAGTAGAATTCAATTATTTTTTATTTTCCTCTGCTTATTTAAAGTGAAAAAGTTCCAGGTTGTTTCAGACACAGTGCAGAAGTGATACTATAGTAATTAACACTGCCCTTTTGACTTCAGCTTTTACTGCGATCACAAAGTATTCTCTTTTCCTTCAGTTAGTGGCAAGTACTCTCCTCTGAAACTGTAAAGTTAGCAAACGATTTTACAGCTCCTCTATAGTCATCAGACATTTTTCACTTGGAGAAGAATGATTTAAGTTGGTTTCTAAAAGCACTTAAGCCTTCCAGTAGTGTAAGTAAGCCCAACAGATTGGGCCCAATAGATTTCAAACACAAGAACATTATTTTTTAATAATTAGATGATCATCTGTAAGTGGTTTCACATTAAATCCTATTACATATTCCTAGTTCATTTTATGGCTTAGTGCAACATCCACTTGTAACAACTTTTTCACAGTATTTAGAAGATACATATGCTACCCCAAATCTTAAAAACAAAACTCCTTTTGTTTACACTGATTTTGGCTAAACAGCAAGCTGAAAAAATATCTACTTACCTTCACTAAATGGGGAGCATCCTGCCTGTTCAACTGGTATTGAGGCAACTGGTCACAGTGAACTATCCAGGGGTGGCTGAGAACTTGGGCTGCAGTCAGTCTTTGATGAGGGTCAACATGAAGCATTTTTGAAACAAGGTCCTGTCAACAAAGGTCAATGGAAATAACAGCAGAATTTCAACTTTAAAACAGATTAATAGTTCAAACTATAAAAGATTCTAGAGGTATAAAAATATGTTCATCATGTCCGTTTAAAACAAATGAAAAACCACCCAGCAATGCTAACAGTGTAACACAAAAGGAAGGTATCCAATTAAACACAGAAAATTTTAGCATTTTAAGCATCCATATAGAAGGGGCATAGAGGATATTGCACACTGAAGTTCAGAGTCTATTTGCTGTCAAAAATAGAATTCTCAAAAATGTAATACTTCGTTAGTTTACATTAGCATGATTTAGACTACCTGTATGATTTTTCAATGTCATGGTTCCACATGAAGTTTTATCAAAGCACTTCTCACCATGGATAACTCTGTGTGTGAATACTGACAGAACACACAAAATTTCTAAGGACAGCTGTTAACTGCTACAGTGTAAGTCACACCTGTTCTTTACTCCTACATGCAAGTGACTGCTGAAACATGAACAGATCAAAAACAGGAAACAAAATTCTAGGCACATAAGGGATTAGATCAGTGTTTTAATATAACAATGGGTGGAACTTAGCCAATCATCTCTGATACAACATATACATTACAATCAACAGTGTTACATTGCAATCCATCCCTGATCCCCCAAGAGAAAAAGCAAATATACTTGCCTTAGCTGTGTCTGAAACACTGTTCCAATAACCACCACTGAGGGAGAACTTTCCACTTCCTATTCGGGCCAAAATCTCCTCTGGGGTGTCATCAGGACCATTTGCAAAAGGAGTGTAGCTATTTAACCAAACAAATTCAATGTTAGCAACTTCCATAACCTGGGTCTCAATAAGTATTATAAATCTGATTGCAAGTTCAACATAATTATAGGCAACAAATAGTCAAACAGCTGTAAAAAGAATTTATTCTTAACATGTGAAAATACATGGCACTGACTGTAGATCTGTTCTTATTGCTCGTATTTCCTCTGTATCTGGTCTGAAAAGCAGATTTTTTCATATAGCAGTTCAAATACTGGTGGTTCCTGAATTACAGAAAGTATTCCTTAACCTTTCATATTCTAGTGAAGTACTAAACCAATCCATTCTGTTGTAAATCTAAATATCTGAGAAAGAATAAATGCTGGTTTAATGCCACAGGAAGAAAGGTGCACCAGTTTTCCTTGCTTGACTATATATACTCTTGCTATCAGAATGCCCCCAGCCAAAAAAGAGATACACTTAAAATCAAGTATGTTTGTAATTTATTTTAAAATATGAAAAACTTTGATGATGTTAACTCTTTATCAAAGTGGCAATCTGAATAACCTAGCATAAATAAATAGTTGCTATTGCATCTGCTAAATAGATTTTATTTTGAACTTCTGGTACTGTAGTTGAATTCCTTATAAGCTTTTATACAATTAATTTCTGTTGCATATACAAATGCCTTTCTATTGCATTTATTATATTCTAACTGCATCACTTCAAACATTCAGTGGCTGGATTTTGCACACAAACACGCTTTAATGCATTGCAATTGTATTTGCAACATACATTTTCTTCAATATATATGCTGCTTAATCTGTCTTTTAATTTTCACATGAAACAGTAAGTTCTTAGTGCAATATCCCTTTAAGCAGAAATTAAAACCCTAAAATAGAGGAGACATTAGAAGCAAATATTTTTTCACATCAGTCCCTGAAAATTTTACTAAAGGCAAAGCATATTCTCAACCCCAAAGATGAGATTAATCAGTGCTTTAACAGAAACATCTGCAACAGTGGGCCAACATTTATTACTGGTTTTGTTTGCATTGGTTTGGTATTCTACAGCAAAGCAAATTAAAATCACCATCACCCTTACCCAGTGAGCATGGTATAAAGTAGAACACCAAGGCTCCATATGTCACACGCGGCATCATAACCTTGCCTCTTTAAAACCTGAGGGAGACAAATATTTTTTCTGAAAAAAATGCTTAGAAATGCTTTTAATATGCTATAAAACCAGTAAAATTTCAAATCTTTGCTGTTTACAGAGTGATTCTACTTGTTACACAAGAACAACAACAAAACAATCTAGCAAAAAAATCCCAGTAAAATATATCAAGGCATATAAACTATCCTGGGTTTTACCTCTGGTGCAACAAAATTTGCTGTGTAACATGGAGTCATCAGGAGACCATTTTCGGCTCGCAGTTGTTTTGCAAAGCCAAAGTCACAAATTCGAATTGATTCTGGATTACCAGATTCATCAACATAAAGAATATTGCTAGGCTTCAGGTCTCTGTGAACAACCTAAAAAAAAAAAAAAAAAGAAAAGAAACCATTAAATACAATAAGTTAAACACATGAAAAGCTTTTTATTTTAATTGGCAATTCTGCTACTTAAAATTAAGTCTCCCATCAGTGTGCTCAGTTTCCAGTGTTCCAGCTTCCACCATCAGCTGCAGTGTTTTGATGCTCCATGGTGTCTGGAGCACACAAATTCTAATTTGGAAACTCTTAACTGTAAAACCCCCTCCAGACATCTCTGCCACCCTAATTTATTTGTGCAGACAGTTCCAGATGTCTCTTCTAATGGTTGAATAATGTATTTCTTTTTTAACATGCATAACTACCAGGCTCTTTAAATCAGAAACCTTTGGTTTCTAATATCTTTTGGAGTCAGGGATGCCCATCGCTGCTGATGTGCGCCACCTTGCTATGTAACAGACTAGTTATTAATGGAGTAACTCTGTATTCCATTCCCTTCATTCAGACAGTCTGAATTAATCTCAGAAAAACACTTAAAGCCTGATTAAGAAGGAATTTTAATAATAATAATAATAATAAAAAAACCCCAACGAAGTATCAAAGAGGTATTCTCCAAGTATCAAAAAAGCCTGTACTGGTTCCCAAGTGTCTGCTTTTGCAGGGGCTCGAGATGTAAAATGCTTGACAATACTGGAGAAGCTGCCAACATTCTGGCAGAATTTGAAGCTATGTTATAACAAGCCTTAACAAAACCTGGAATGCACAGGGACAGTCTTCAAAATCAGATGATCTGCTATATTTTCTTCAAAAGACTAGTTAGCCTCCAGAGACTTTGCTCTCTAAAGGAGAAGGTATATACCACTGTAAGACAGCAGAGTGGATCTAAGCGTCCTCCTTTAAATATTGAAGCAGAACATGAGGGCCTTTATCTTCCTTGTTGTGCTATGTGTTTCATTAATATTAAACACAGCTTTTCATGGTTAAATTGAAAGATAAGAGATTGTGAAATATTTCATAATCACATCAGAACAAAAAGATACCCCCAGACTTCTGCAAGTAAGTGATGCCTAGAAATCAGAAGCTCAACACTCATCCAAACCTAGCAGGGTTTCAGGAAAGCAGTATGAGACCGAGGGGTAAGAGTGCAGAGGGTCATGCACATTGCAAAGCTATTTAACACATTAAGTCTATTTAGCAGAGACTTCTACAGCATGCAAATCCCATGAAATTCTCAGATTTAACAAACCAAGTACCTAAAATTATGGAAATAAGCACCTTGTAAGCTGAAATATACAAATGATATGAAAGAATTTGACTTGGAACAGTAGGTGTTAAGGGGAACATCCCAGCTTGAGATGTCAGTGTATGAGAGAATCAGTTCCTGATTGCCCTTAGTTTTTACCTTTTTTCCCTAATAAAAAGTGAAACAACCTTTACTGCTCTATAAGGCAAATAACAAAAACCCCCAGTTTTAGTCTTGTTGATGTTCTGGGGGATTTTTGAAAGAGATTCTAAAAGGGATAGAAAGGAAGAAGTAAGCAATGGAAGCAGCACAGAGCTGAGGATTTGGCAGTTTCTAGAACAGTCTGCTTGAGCTGTATGCTTTTTTTGGAGGATGGGGAAGCAAGGCTCAAGTAGGAGGACAAGTAAGTGTAACAGGGCAGCTCAAATTAAAACACTACTTCCTAAGCAACCAAAATGTTTATGTCAAAGAATAAGTGAAACACCTTCTGATCTTAAACTGTTTTCCCAAAGGTAAGTGTCCATGAGGAAACTCTTCCTGGAAGGGTTGTGGAGACTTCACACAGATGCAGAGACTGTCAAACCAGATATTACCTAACATCATATTCAAATAAGCTCCTCCAGTGTCCAAAGGAGTTTCAACAGGAAAATTCACTGAAGATATGAGGGTCTCTTCCAAAAAAGAATTAGACTACTGAAGTGCCCACTATTTACATATGTGGCCAGCTTTCCTGTGGAGGTGTACTTAATGTAACACTTGAAAATTTACAAAAGCAAACGTTCCAAAGTGAGTGTGGTGTAATACAAATTAAAATGCCAATATTTATGGATATCTACAGCAAAGAAACTAAAATCCCTAAAATCCCTTACTTGATGCAAGGACTCTGGGCATCTTTTAGCCACATGTGGCAAGAATGAACCAAGTTATGATTTGTTATTCTATTATCTGTATTTCCATATAGAGGTATCAAGGTTTGATCATAATTCCCATGGGTGCTGCTGGCCAAGGACTATAATCTGTGCACACAGGCTCAAAAAACCAAACCACACACAGGAGAAAGTGACTGGAGTGATGAATGAGATACCAGATAACTTTGATCATAAGTTTTCTGAAATAATAGCTTCCAGCCACGACAGTGTGTACTGAATTCTTTGTTATTTAAAATAATTTGAATACTACATATTCCAAAAAGCATCTTTTCTTGGGTAACAACATCATGTATTAGCAGCTTAACTTTTTCCTTGGACCCTTATTTTCTGCTTTTTCTCCATCCCCTTTTTCTTGTTTACTTAAAAATGCAACACAACTTATCTTTCTTGCCATGCAATTATCACACTGTCCTTCTCTTTATTTGAACTACTTCCTCTGTCTCCAAACTAATTTCCCAAAGTGTTAATTTTCTGTCTCCTGCAAGTTCCTGACCCTATGGCACCAGAGTTACAAGTCATAAACCATGTTCTTCAAAACCAAGAAGTCAAAGGAGTTACAAGTATGACAGGTGGAAAATAATTTTTAAGGGTATATCACAGGACAAGACTGAAGTTGCCTTAGGTCCCATAGCTATACAGCAACACTGGTCCTAGCACTTCTTCTTGGACTTTCTTTCCCTCATATCCTCTCTGTTAGTAATTATCTGCATATTCCACAGAACTGCTGACAGACTGCATAAAGAACAACAGAAACAGTTGCATCATCTCAGTTATCTGAACACATACAGAGCTGATAAGGAAAGTTTTGATTTCAACACAAATTCTGGCTGCAATGTAATTGTTTACCAAAAACTACTTAATTACCACACAGAAGAATGTATCAAGATACAAGTTTATGCTTCTGAAAGAGAAGAATATCAATAGCTAAAAACATTTTGTCTGAGATGAAAACTTACCCCTTGTGTGTGGAGATATTCAACCGTTTTTGTTATTGTGAACAGAACAGCACTAGCTTCTCGTTCTGAGAAAAATTTTTGCCTAAGAATTTTATCCAGCAGTTCTCCTCCTTTCATAAGTTCTGTTACTACATACACATATTTTCCATCATCATACACCTGCAAAAATACATAAAAATTTAAACTTCAAAATATTTATTCTCTGCTGTCTTCTGTAAAGCACACAGAGATAGTGTGTGTCCACAAGCTGTTTTCTTCAATTGTTTTCTTTAATTGTTTTCCCCTGATTTCATAACCCATACAATATCCAAATGTTGTTCATCTTCAGAAGTGAAAACAAAACTGTCACAAAAAGGCAATGCTGTACCAAAATAACATAGAAATACTGGCATGAAAGTGCTTAAAGATTAAAGGATAAATAACAGGTAGTTTCCCCCATACAGGTTCACTACAACAAAGGAAACCAGACATGAGAAATTAAGTAGTAAAAAATGGAAACTAGTCTAATTAAGGCAAAACCAGAGCCAGTTCAATAGCAATTATTGCACCAAATTAAAAATATAAACAGAGATCATTCCAACAGTCAGACACAAAAAAAAAAAGAAAAAAAATAATCAAATTTATCTCAAATAGCCTCTATGAACAGGGAAAAACACCTAGAACTTATACATTACTCTGCACATAAAGCCAATGCCCAAGTCTAAAAGTATTAAAATATGCATATTTTATCCCTTACTTCTAGTCATGGAAAATGGCTCAATTTTTGCATGGATTTTATCATCCAGGGAAGCATTTGAGAATTCTTTACATTCTCACCAGAGGGCACTACAGACTGAGTGATACCAAAGCCCACTTTAAGGTACTTACACTTCAGCATTTCATTTCAGTTCCACTTCCACAGAATCATAGAATGGCTTAGGCTAAAAGTGCCCTTAATGATCATCCAGTCCCAGCCTTCTTCTATAGGCAGGAGCATGTTTCACTAGACCAGATTGCTCAAAGCCCCATCCAACCTGGCCTGGGAGTTCTAACTTAATCCAGAAACAATTCCTGCTTTAGTGAAATCTTTTACAGACTGTTTCCTTTAATTGTTTCAACATACTTTTATGGGGATGTTGCAATTGTTATTTTCACTAAAATGTGTGAAATAAAAAAACCGTTGTGTTTAAGTAGAAACAATTATTGAAATTATAGTAAAATACATTTAGGAATAGATATCAGCTAAGTAACAGAAAATAAGAATAAAAAAGAGGTTTTTATCCCAATTGCCTAGTCTTAAGCTACCCGGGAAAAAGTTGCTAATGAAGTTCTAAGCATCAAAATTTCTGTTCTCCTAACGATATTAAAAGGATTTATTTTCTCAGCAAATTAAAAAAAAAAGAATGCTAAATAATTCCGTGGTCATTACAAGCTTATGATCTTAAGGAGAGGAAGACATGATGGGTTTCTGTGTTCTCATTTAACAGAAATTTTTCCCCCATGAAATAGCTGAGCACCTGTATGTGTTTGTATTAAGACTTCAAATACAACACAGTATTCAAAAGCAGAATTATCTAACTCTAATTCTAGATACTAAACTGGATTTTTTTTTGATAGGCATGCTTCCTCTAATCCTGGTATAACATGAGGAGATCAGCTTATTTCATTTGACATGACAGAGCATACACATTTCAGTATTGCCGAAATCAAGCAAAATTTGCATTTGATAACTATTTTATCTGCTGGTCCTGTCTGCCAGCCAAAAAATCCCACAGATAACTCACCCCAAACAAACCATTCCCCTTGCACCAATGGTATTACCAACTTAAGTTGTTTTACCATCCTCTAATGGTATTACTAACTTAAGTTGTTTTTGAATAAATACTGCTGAAGTTTTCTTCACAGATGCAGAGTATCATGCTAAGATCACAAATGTGACACTACTTTTTAAAATTAACTCTGAGCACAAGCCACAGGTCAGTCATTATGTTTGCTCTACAAGGTAAAATGGAAGAAACTATAGTGAGAAACAGATGTAGGCGTATGAACAAAACATAATGCAAGGGAGAAAAATCAAGGTTTTTGCCAAGGGAAGTAAGATTTTACAGACATATTATGAGGTATTTTGGAATCATAAATAAGCACTTGGACAGGAGACTGGGTATCTTGCGTTCAGGTTTCTAAAATATTTCTGAAAAGATTCTTCAGGCAATGCTTTAAATAACTCAAAGCAGGACAAAAGTTCTGTTACAGAACAGTAACTATTACATAAAAAGGGTAAAATACTTATAATGGTCTGGCACAGGAAGTTTCTAGGTAATGTTTTGTTGGAAGCTGTGTGCTTCCTCCTTTCTTACAGTGTTTCCTAGGCATGCACTAAGGGCCTCTGTCAGAGGCAGGATATTGGATAAGAAGGATATCTGAATTAGCACAATATAGCTCCTTTTGTTTATATACTGTGTAACTGAAAAAGACCACTGATAACAAGCAGCAGGAAATACCCCAGAGGACTGTGCACTGCAGAAAGAACTTGGTCTCTTGAATATCCATTGTTTCAATCCAAACACCTTCAGAATGAAATTACATAAAAAGGCTGAACAAGAACGAAAACTTCCATCTTAAGCAAAATTCAAATATTACTGCATTTCTTCTTGAAATAGAAGAAAAGATAGAAATTATTTCTTGCAGAATAATAATTTCCAAAGCAGGCACTTAAATGCTGAAGTATTTTATTTTGGCACTTCAGATTAGAAACATTTAAGCTTTGATGTGGAACTAAATAAAAAATTGAGCAAACCAACGATGAGTTTTATTTTTACAATAGTACTCTAGAATTTCGTACACAATGGTGCTCTAGAGTTTGAGACCTGAAGGCAAAATTCTCCTTATCTTCTCTGAAAGCTGTAATAGCACACCACTATAATGTGGGATATGCAAGCAATCTGCCCCATGGGTCTGTATTAGGACAAGAAAAACTTAATGCCAAATTCTTACAGATTTACACAAGATTCTATTACATATGAATTCTGTATCTCTTTACATCCTTCCACAATCTTGCTTGGGGAGCTGATCTTGAAGCAGAAGTGAGTGAGAATTACAGCCTTTCCCCCTTTGAGGGCTTAAGGCATTTTTTTTTGGTAGTCTCCTATTTGTGAATTGCTGTTGCTGTGCATGAAAGATGGTTCCTGCTGGAAGCTGACTGATGATAATAAAAGATTAATTACAAAGTGAAATAATTCAGCATATATTGCAGCTGTTTAAGACTGCCTGGATTTCTGTTCTCAATGTAAAATATTCATCATGCTTAAGTTCAGGTTAAGTGCTCACATTCTCATGTTTGTCTTCCTGCTTAAATAACAAAAGCTGTGTTATGAATTAAAGTAACACATGAGTCCAGCATGCAGCACTAAAAGCACCATGAATGCTGATGGCAGGTTCTGTTCAGCACAGCTCTTTCCAGGTAGCTTTACTGTCCAACCACATGAAACAGAACAGAAAGTGGGACTGTAATTGTGGAATCTTGCTTGCAATAAGATAAGTTCCCTGGTGGGCTTCACTGAATACCTATCTTATTTTCTCTGTCCAAGAAAGGGCCAAACAGTATGATATCAATAAAGTGAAGACAGATTATAGTAGATCAGCTTCATGCAGAGTTCTCCAGTGCTCATCTCCGCAGTACTTATGAGCTGTTGTTTTAATGGCTTCAAATGTCTGACAATCTCCTTTCAGCTGAGCTCAGCTTCCTGGAAATAGTCTGCTGTTTTGCCTGAGGTTTGGTTTGGGGGACCAGAATATTTCCCTGCAGTCTAAGAAAGTCATTAAGCATACGCCTTTTTAATTTTTAATCCTCTTTAATGAATAACCAAGGAGACAAAGACAATTTTCTTTTTCAGTTAGGTCATCAGAATATACTGTTCCCTATGAAAACCCTCTACCTCCCAGCTTATGTTGTTCTTTGCTTTTTATAGACAAAGTGTTTCCATGGTCAGAGCAAATAATACAAGGAAAAAAATACCTAGATAGTGTTCATACAGAGGCCAGATAAAGATAAAAAACAGCGAAAACCATGGACATGGAAAGATTTTGTCTACTACTTGTAGTAATACTACTTGAGTAATGCTTGCTACTGTCCATGAAAAATACTTTGGGTACTGTGCTAACAGTAAGTCCTTTGTTATATAATAAAATTGCTTTTGATTAATGTATGGGACATCAGATTTAAAGTTAACTAAGCAATCAAAAAACTTCCCTGATCCTTTAAAAACACAGTCAACATTAAATAAATTATTCATGCTAGGACTTATGAAGAATAAATTATTTGACTCAGAATAATGCTGTACCACAATATATGCATCTTTAAAAGAAAACAGACATCCCAGTAAAAAACTAGATACTACTGAATAAATTGCATTGTTTTATATTTAAATACTGAAAAACATGACCATAAATCTAAACTATGTAGCTTCTCATCTCTCAAATTAGAAATTATTCACAACTGTAATACACTAAAGGATGTCTTTAAAACACTACTTACATCTTTCAGGGTGATAATATTTGGATGCTGTCCATAGCGCAGCAGGATTTCAATCTCTTCTGTTGGATCTCTTTTACTCTTGTCAATAATCTGTAAGAGCACATACAGACATAGGCATAATTCTTTTTGTGAAACTAGTGTAATGCTTTGGTTTGCTTATTAGCATCAACAGTTAAGCAGTATTTATTCTTGCAAAAGGCATTAATTATAACCAAAACCAAGTTTGTTAAATTGGAAAAGCAAGACAAAGCAAAAAATATTGGGAAAAATGAAAAAAATTCTTTTGAAAATGATTTCAGAGGATAAGTGATCTAACCTCTTTGGCTGTGATAAATAATGCAAGGCTGTTCAGTAGATAAGACTTCAGTGATCCATTATTTAATAAAATGGGAAGTTCCTAATTTAACACGAGATACTGGCTGGATGATGCTAATCAACTGATTTTCACAATGCTAATCTCAAACATTTGGTGCAGCAAAAGAAAGCAGGAGAGAAAGAGAACCAAAAAACCAGAAAAAATAAAAATTTCTCAGAGTTAATTCAAACATATTCACTACAAAAGCCCATTTGAATCTCTGGCTCTCAAGTTCACCTTGTTCAAACAAGCAAAATAACATTTTGCCCTAGTTAAATGTATTCTTGTTCTTTTCACTTTTTTCCTCTCCTGAACTGCAGAATTTCCTATAATGTCTCTTCCATTGTTGTGTTAGCCCTTCACCTTTATGCCCATACTGCTACCCATTCCCTGCTAACACATCAGACACTGGTACCTTATTCTTTTTTTCAAGATTCCTTGAGGAAAAAAATGCCCTAACAGAGGCAACAGAAAAGCAAGTGAATCTTCACAACAAATGTTATAGCTGAATTATCAGCTATGCCAGGACCTTCTTGCAGTTTCAAGAAATTACTTCAAATTGAAAGGACACAAGTCAAATCTGTTCCTGGCCAGAACCAGAATAAAATAAAGTATTTAACTACCAGATTAAAACTGGTAGGTTTAGAAGAGGCAATCTACATACTTAATGGATCTTTCAATTTTACATAATTAAGTACTAAGCTGTTCAACAATTCAAAAACAGAACTGCCCCATAGAATAGGATTTAAAGACTGCTCTTTTTATTTTTTCACTTATAAAGTCTGCTAATCCATACTCTTGCTTTCATAGTAACCATTTGGTCCCAGGTTATTACACAGAAAGATAAAAAACCTTATCATTGCAGTTCTGGGAAATCTACTGATTTCAAGTGAGAATTTAATGCCTTAACAGAAGTGCTAGAAAGCCCTACAGAATAACAAAAACAACATTAAATACCTTGCTGAAAACCAGGAAGCCAAAACAGAGTTGAAGTTTATTCTGGAAGTTATAGCAGACTGAAAACTGTTATGAAGTCCTTAGTCATTTGAGAATTTATGAATTTACTTTTACAGCTGCATATAAAATATGTTTATAATTCAAAAAATTTATCTCTGTGTTTCTCTCTGGCAAATAAAAGATGCCCAATGCTAAAATCTGAAAAGTGTGGTTTATAAAAAATTACCTTTACAGCATATTCCATGTTTGAAGCTTTATGAATACATCTCTTGCAGACAGAATAAGAGCCAACTCCAATATCTTCCTTTACTTCATATCCATCAGTAAACTGAATGCTGTTCCTGTGCAACTGCTACCAAAATAACATCATCAATTAATGAATATTCTTAATGTAACTGTTTTTTAAATTAAAATAACTTTTTAAAAATTCCTATTGATTTGCTTAAAATTTTAACTGATGACTCTACTAGGTCAAAGTGGTCTAAATCCCCACTACCTTCTGTTCAAACTTAGTATAAGATAAGTTATATATTACACATGCTATAAATAATGCACACTATTTTAGAAACTGATGGCATTATTTTTCTGATTGCTGCTTAACTAATTTAAAGATAGAAACTCCAAACCAAAGAAAACCAGAAGACTTCAAGATAAAATAGTGATACAACAATGGTAAAGAAGTATCACTGTTTTTATTATCTGAATAGACAGAATGGCAGCTGGAAAATTCAGACGTACTGAATAGAATCAGATTGGCTGGAATTGCATGGAATGTGAGTCAAAAATCCTTTCACAGAAATAAAAAGCTGAAAGGAGGACAAGTGCTCACTCTTGTAAGGGAAGGAAATGTTGTTCTAGTGTATGGAGTTTGTGCAAAGGATACAAAGCATTTGCAGGAAACCATCTGGGTATCCTGCAGCATAGAAAAAAGGAAATAGGAGTGAGGAAGTTGTTGAGGGGCACAGAGGAAAGGCAGCAGAGAAACAGACCTTTACAAGAGAAGGAAACCATATACAAAGAGCAATAATTCCATCTACAAAACTATGTGGAAATAAAGCAGCACAGAGAAGCTTTCAGAAACTTCTAGCAAGATGCCAGGATCAGAAATAATTCTGATGCACATATCAAATCAGAAAGCTTCTTGAGAATAAAAAGGATCTAGTTATATTAAAAAAAATTATTACACATGAAACTGTAATATGTAGAAAAGCATGTTGTGACAATTCTAGACATGAGAGTGTTAACAAAATACAAGGGCTGTTCACATTCTGTATAAATTGTGGGTTTTAAAACATTTTCTCAGACATTTGCAAAATATCAGTGCACAGAAAAATACAAATAAACCAAATCATACAAGTAATTCCAATCATAAATCAAATAATTTATTCCTACCTGTACATTAAGAAGTTTTAAACACAATTTAGATCATGAGTTGGTTTTCATGACTCAGTAATTATTAAAAGAAGACAGAGGAGGTAGAAATACAATTTTTACAGAGGTCTCCTCTTCCAGGTGACAACCTCACAATTATTAATACAGGAGACTCTACTGGAGTCATCCAAACACATCAAGGAAGCCAAAGCTTGAGTGTGCACTGTAACACTGACTTGTAAGATGCACTGATACCAGTCACAAAAAGCAGAGATTAGCTAACTAACTTCAAGTGGCTTAGGAGCGACAGAATATATCCTGGGCTACGGATTCCAGCAGTCCAGAACATCCAGATACAATTCACAGTCATAGTCCAGTGCCTCCTACTACTGCATTGCAGGAGTCAAGTGACATTTTCATGTATGGGGAAAAATCCAGTAAATCAATATATCTGTTATTCTACTCCACCTTATAATTATGGCTTGACATTAAAGAGTTAATACAGCACAGATGGTATAAGGTTTTCATTTAAAAGCCTGTTTGAACCTGTAGCTGCTCAGTAATTATACAGGTCCTGTACCTTCAGAGATTTTGTTTGGATGAAATAATCCGATCTTTACTTTTCTTGTCTAAAAGCTGACAATGATTTTGTACTGACACTTCATTCTGTGGCAAGAAAACAATCCATCCACCAAGAGACAGCACTGTTATTTTTTTTTATTAGATGTACTCACCTGGACAATTGAATGCACTCCAACTGTCTGCATTGCTTGGCTTTCATCATCTGATGCAATAGCTACAAAGCTAAATCCCCGAAAAAGCTGATGTGCATTAGCACTGGGTGGAATACCTGGTGAATCTGAAAAATACATCATCCTTACAAGCAGATTCTTTCACGTGTAGATATGAGATTAAGTACTGAAATTTTGGTAGCACCTTGAATTTATGAAAACAACAATTTCTATCAAAATTTGAATGAAAAAACCTAAAATTCAAATTCAATCTTTTGAATATGTAAATTCTCTCATTCATATCTCTTTACCTTTTGGAGTTTTTGCTGTAAATTCAGGGTCAAAATAAAATGTATCTTCAGGTCTGCCAGTTGCAGGTTTAAAAGGAGGATGAATTTCTCTCCGGTACAATTTCTGAAGAGAATGAACAAATTGTAAGTGGAAAAATTATATGATACCATAAAAGACTTAACCAAGAAATTTACTTGATTTTTAATTAGATACTCACATTCCAATCTATTTTGGAAAAGAATGCATGCCTCTTAATTTCTTCTACTCCATCTGGACCTGCTCCTTTTATAAGGAAGAAAAACGTCTATGAATTATTTTATTCTTGGTCAAAGGAATGGTAAGCAAAATTTTATTTCTTATTCCTTCTGCATTAATTTTAGCTGTATGACTAGCAGAAATGATAATACTTTGGTGATCACTTGAAGGGCAAACAACATTCTTCCTTTAAAGTCCATTTTACACAGGAAACAAAATTTTAGTCAGTTTAATGATCACTGATGTTATGAATATTATGATCAAATTTAAAATATTCTGCTAAAAACTTTACCTAATCTGTTTGCTGGGTTTCTTTTGAAGAGCATTCGCAGGAGGCTCTGTGCTTCAAGACTCAAGAACTGGGGCATTCCAAGTTTGGCCCTAGAGAATAAAAATAATTAATAGCATACAAACATATCTAGGCAAGCATTAACTCTGCATTTCCCCTGTCCTTTGCCATTCAACAAGTCCATAATAAATGAAGTAGCATCACTGAGAAATTGCCTTCAGACATCAGACACAGAGCAAAAGTGCTGTCAGTCATGTAAACATGTTTGGGTTTTATATATATATTTTTTTAAAGTAGTATAGTATTTTCAGCAATGACTCAGGAACTTAAGTGGAGGAAAAGGTGGAAAAACATGTAGAGAAGAATAGCTAGAGAACATCAGATTATAAACTTGTAAATTTTCATAATATGCTTTGATCCACTTATAGGTCCAGTTACTTGCAAATGACACTAAACAAAGCATTCTGATAGTTATCTAATAGAAGGACTAAGGAAAGTACCACACTATGACACACACCAAGATGATCCAGGAAACAAACTAGAATACAGAAATTCAATTAAGGTAGGACAGATCTTGCAGGATTAGCTGGTAAAAAAAACCCCAAAAAATCAAACAATAAACCCCCACTCCTCTTTTCCTTTTTGCTCCCCTCCCCAGTCTATTTCAAATAATACTTTTACAATTTGCCAGCCTTGAATTTTTAGATTTAAATTTTTGTACTTTAATTTCATTTTGTTTTGTAATCTTTGTCATATTTTCTTCCTTGCCATTTAATGTTGAGCCTTCATTCTCTCACTGTTACTAGGTCTTACTTTTTCTTGTAACTATGATAATGGGAAAGAGGGATATGATTTCCTCCTTTCCATCACTAATTCAACCTGTAGCTTGTATTTTTCTGTAACTGTCCATGACACAAGCTCTGTGTTTCAATCAGAACTTGATTTGTCTTGTATTCCAGGTATTTGTAGATATTCACCTCTGTATCACTTGTGTAAATGCATAGATGCTTGCCACTGATCCACTATTCATTACTTTCAAACTAGAACTTAGTAAATTTTCCATTCCTTTCAGCATTAAAAAAGCTAAGGCAGGGAGGAGGAAAATCTGAAAAACATTGGCTTCTTTGGACTCTTCAATAACATACTACAGACAGATGAAGGCCACCAGTGGAGGGGAGGAATGGACAGTGGGCCATCCAGCTCTTCCTCACTGCCATGCACCACCACCTTTCACAAAATCCTGCCTCAGGCACATGACAGAGGAGAAGGAAAGGCAATTACCAGGTCCTCAGAGTTCCTATATTATGTAACTACATG
>NW_005054403.1:0-19160 GCF_000277835.1 Geospiza fortis | reverse complement strand
GAAGGGATACCTCTTAAGTAAAGGAGAAAAATGTTTAAAAATTTAACTTTGTTGCAGCAACCTACGATTTCTTCAAACTGCAGGGTTTCCCAGTTTTAGGTAAAACACACAAGAATAAACAAAAATTTCTCTTGATAATGTTGTGAGTAATAAAGACCCCTCAAAAAATTTGTTGTAAGAAGAGTGCATTTTCTGTAGATTTTTAGGAACAGAAGGTAAGAAAAGCAAAATATTGTAAATATGCACTATGGAAACCAGAATTCATATGCACACCTGTCCATTTTAAACTTTTATGGAAAATTTAAGGAAAATATACTACATATGTGGAAAATAAAAAAACATAGACCAGAAAAAAGTGTGGACTTAATCAGAAAATACTTCAAAATATCTTCTGGTTTTCAGCTGCTTTTATGACCAAAAGAAAAACACTTCTATGCAAGATAATATTAATAAGAATATGGAACATTCAAAGAGGGTAAAATGTCATTACATCATAGCACACTTTCTGTGCAGCTACTTGAAACCACTAACAATTGCAAAGACTAGAAGGTAAAAAAAGTTGGAAAGAAGTTGTATCTCATTAAGAGATATATTCTCAAATGAAATCTGAAGGTAATTACAGAATCATAGAAACCTATAATTGCTTAGGTTGGAAAAGACCTTTAAGACTGCCAAGTCCAACCATTAAGCCAGCAGCAACCAGTCCACCACTAAGCCATATCCCTGTGTGCCACATCTTTTTAAAAAACCTCCGGGGATGGTGAATCAGCCACTTCCCTGGGCAGCCTGTTCCAACCCTTTACAACCTTTTCCATGAAGAAATTTTTCTCAATATCCAATCTAAACCTCCCACAGTGCAACTTGACGTCATTTCCTCTAGAGCATCTGGGTGTTTCTTACTATGGAGAAGAGACCGACCCCCACCTGGCTACAGCCTCCTTTCAGGTAGTTGTAGATCAGTAAGATCACCCCTGCACATCCTCCAGAAAAAACAAACCTAGATCCCTCAGCTGTTTCTCACAGAATCTGTGCTCCAGACCCTTCACTGGCTCCGTTGCTCTTCTCTGTACTTGCTCCAGTACCTCAGGGTCCTCACAGTGAGAAGCCCAAAACTAGACACAGGACTTGAGGTGCAGCATCACTGACGCTGAGTACAGGTGACAATCACTGCCCTGGTCCTGCTAGCCACACTATTGCTGACACAGGTCAGGATGCCATTTGGCTTTTTGGCCACCAGGCCACATGCTGGTTTATGTTCAGCAGTTGCTGACCAACACTCCGTGGTGCTTTTCTGCCAGGCAACTTTGCAGCCACTCTTCCCTAAGCCCGCATGTTCCCTTAGGCTGCTGCGATCCAAGTGTAGGACCTGGCACTTGGTCCCACTGAACCTCATCCTACTGGCCTCATCTCATCGATTCAGCCTGTCCAGATTCCTCTGTAGAGCCTTCCTACCCTCCAGCAGATCCGTATTCCCTCTTATCCAGGTCAGGGGCACCTGCAAACTGTCACTCAATTCCCAGGTTGTTGATACAGATGTTAAACAGGACTGGACCCTCAGGAACACCACTTGTGACTGGCCATCAGCTGGATTTCACTCTATTCAGCACCACTCTCTGGGCTATGAATGACTATAAACATCAATTACCTGGAGAAATGCAAGGATATTCTACATGGCAGCTGAATACAGAAGATATTTATAGCAACAGTGAAAAGACTGTTGAGGAACAGGGCAGAGTCACATGCAGGCAAAGAGAAGAGAAAGATATGACTCATGAGAGACACAGAAAAAAATGCATGGCTCCTGAAGCAAGTGAGAGTGCAGCAGAACTATCTCAGACTAGCTTCTTATAAATAGGAGATGGTCAGAAGGAGTTTGTTTGCTGTGAATAGATAGAACTTTTTAGTTAAAAGACATTGAATAATCACAACATGAAGATTTGATCTCACATAATGCTGAGGCAGCAGAAGAAACTAGCATCACTAAATACATTTGCAAATAAGATGAAGAAAAAAACCAAAGAATAACAACATGTATGCATTATGAAAGCAAAAGCCAGGAAAATAATGAGGGTGTTTTCTAGTAGTTTTCACATTCTAATTATTTAGAGAAAAGATTAGAGTTCCATATATTCATTTTTCAAAACAGGCTTTTTGTGCAAAAGAAATTCCAGCTTTGATATATGGGTAGACAAGTGGCTAACAGGACTGAGAACAATGATAAACAATGAAGCAGAAAACAAATTAGAAAACGAAGATAATCTTATGAACTTCCATGGAAAAAAATGGTATTAGTTAAAAATAGATGGAAACAGAGAAGTGAACCTATGATATGAGGAAACAGACTTGTTTGCACAGTGCTTGGCTACAGTCCCGAAAATGGGGCATTTACGCCATAGGTTGTACTAGTTTAGAGAATATGTGGGGAATTGGCAAGGAAAACAGCAGACCTTCATTAGCAAAAACAAGAACATTAACTGCATGAAGGAAACCAATTCCCACAATAGAGCTAATGCAAAATCAATGTTGAAAACAGCAAAGGGAAAAATTGGAGCTAAGGCAAGTCATAGAAGAGTACAGAAGGGAGGAGTACTGGGGAGGCAAGTTGTTGGCACCACCATTAATATAAAGAGGTAGGGTGAGGAGCTGGTAAGATAAAGAAGGATGAGGAGTGAAAATACTTTCTCAAAAAAACTCCAAAAACCTAAAACAAAGGAAAAAAAACCAACAAGGAAAAAATGCATATGTTATCAAAAAGGATAAGAAAGTTAAAAAATATTATGGAAATAAGATGGGAGAGATCATGTGGTTGGAGAAATTATTATTACAGATTAAAGAGCTACTATGAAATCCTTTGTACCTGGTATGGTGGAGGAATAGTGAAGCAAATTAGATAGGCAGCAAAGGGAATTAATAATATGGAATAGGGAGTGAGGATTTACCAGTACCTTTGAAAATGAGGGAGGAGTAGAAATTAGATATTGCAGCCCGGAGGGCATCCCTGTAGAATACCTGATGAGATATATAAATAAGAGTGTACTCACTTGAGAATCATAGTCATGGTTTCTTTTCTGTCTTTCCCTTGGAAAGGTAGAGTACCAGTGAGCATTTCAAACTGTATAGAGTAAAACTTTCATCAATTACATTACCTGGACAAAAACTAATTTTTGACAAAACTACTTAGCATCTTAACCTTCCAAAATTCATGCATGTTAACAATCAAGTCTGAGCAAAACAACTTCATTGTACAGTTTCAATTGCTAAGAACATTGAGCAGCCTTTGCCATTTTTAAAGCTGCAAAATATTTTCCTATATTGGTAACTTGCTTTACACATCCTTTTATCTGAACAACTTAGACTATAATGTTCTGTGTTTAATTTCTGCCTAAAAATTTTGTCCTAGGAAGACTTGATCTGTACAACTGTATTTTTAGTTTTAAACAAAGGGGAGGGGGTAGGGGAAAAGGTTTTCCTTTGAAAAGTTAGTGATGATTTCTCCTCATGCAGAAATTTTTTAAAAGGTCAAAATTTTGAAAATTGGCATGTACACAGCCTTCATTGGGAAGGGGAAAAGGTTAGCTGATTGACAAAGACATGCATGATGAAAAGTGGTTACTGTATGCATACAGTGGAAATAAAGCCTGAAGGAACACGGAAGAGCTACACAGTACGTGCATGCACATTCTACAGTGCCTGGCAGTAAGCAACAGACACTGCTAAAATACTGATTTGTTCTGAAAGTGACTGAGTAAAAATAGATAAATATAAAGGCACTCCTGTTGGACTGCAGTATGCTGCAGGGATATCAGATCTAAGTGAGGCAGTGAAAGCAGTCTGGCAGCAGTCATGGCAGCCAGTACTTAGGCAGAAATTGGATTTTTTTGGTTTAAAGAGCGCAAACCAATTTAGTTCAATGCAATTTCATGGCATACAGTTAACAACATCAAAAGTAAAATAATTATAAAGCAACCCTCGGAACAGCTTATGCAAACTTATGTCATCCTGAACACAAGGTACCCTCTATTCCCCTCTTTTCTGGTATGACCCAAACATTCAGCCTCCTAAACATAAAAAAACTGAGTGGATAACTTGAATAAATAATGTGTGACTATAGTATTTGTAGATCTACAATAAGAGCATGAAGTTGCACTAACAGTATTCGTTAAAACATTATTTTATTGAAATAAAATTTGAATTCCTTACTGCCATCTCTTCACTACTGGTAGATACTTTATAGTCTAGGTAATATTTCTTACTGATATATTAAAAAAATTAAATTTAATTAATAATGCCAACACAAAAAAAGACTACTTTTAACTTTAACACCTAAGACAATTGTCAGGAAAAATGTAAATTTGGAGTGCTCCACTTACACTTGCATGAAATACAGTTTCTTTAACAAGCTCCTAATTTGTCACAAGCACACATGCTTGTATTAACAGCTCAACATGTGTATTCTTTGTCACCCCTCCCAAATACTATATTCCAACATTAAGAAGCCAATAGTACTTATAGAATAAGCCAACTTTGGCCTTTCCTACTTATGTTTCATTTCAGGAGGAGAGCACGTCAGTGCTTCTGAAAACTTTAAATGAATGTTTTTACTTGTATGGCATCCCTTAAAACTGTCACTGTTTTAAAGGACACATTGAAATATAGTTCTTAACAATGGCTTAAACATACTTCATGTCTAGCAGCACAAGAAAAGAAGCCAAATGATTTGCTGAAATATGTTTAAAGTCTCAATTTCTACGCTATAAATTCTGTTCACTCTAATTACTGTGTACTTATACCACACCAATCATCACTTGAATTTTTGATCAGCTCAGAAATTAAGAATGAGTTAAAAGTGGATACTTACAGATTGGTTATGAAAATTACAAACTATAAATGCAAGCAACAAAAATATGCCCTAGAAAAAGCTGCACTGTATTTCATATACTACTTTATAGAATTTGGTTTTTAAGGTGATATTTTTGTATTCAAAGTAGAAGCCAAAGTATTTAACATGCAGTGCACTTAAAACTGTGAAAGCCACCCCAATCACAGCTAACATCTCACAGCAATTTTCAATTACACCATATCGACTTGATAAACACCAAATTATGTTTTCTACCTTTATAAATTAAAGCTGAAGTTTAATTATGTTTGTGTTATCAACAACAAATATTCTGCAACTACATTGTAATTATCTTTTAATTGACTGTTCTTAATGATAAAATGTGAGGTTGTGAGAAGTGTGTGTGCTTGTCTGGAGAGAGTTCAGTTATCAGGTGCTACTTTTACATAGTCAGTTTTCAGATCACAACAGCATTCTAATCATCATAAAGCCATAGGATGACCTATTTTCAGACACAGGAGTCCTTCTTGTACTATAAAGCACACGCATTAGTTGTACTGTTACAGTTATGTAGCAGAAGCGATAAGAAATGAATACATTTATACAATTGTTTAATTTCCATGTCAAAAATGCACACAAATATTTTAAATATTGAAAGTCTTTCAGCATTCCTTAAATAACAAACATGATCTATTATTATTTTCCAATTCACATTCCATATACATAATATTTCCCCTGACCCTGTAACTTTACAGTAATTACCCCTTGCAGAAACATCATAAGCAACTCAGAAACTATATCCCTCACCAGGTCAGTGTCATTTAGATCAACGTGATGTGTGATAACAACAGCTGAACAGTTGTCATTATTACACTAACTTGTAATTACACTGTAGAGTCTAATTAGAAAGTTGCCAATCACCTTTTTCCTCTTGAACGTAAATTCAAATTTAAAATTTGAATACAAATTTCTTCCCCACTTTGGAATAGACAAGCATTTTTCTGTATACTTCTGTATTTCTCTTGGTCCCCATAACATTCAAACTATTGAAATAATAATAAAAATATGGCATATTATTGGTGTTGACATAAAACCTAGTCTATGTTCTTGATCAAACTCTGTGGTGTTACTGATTTCACGCAATTTAGGCTTCCTTTGTAGTTAAAATTCATGTAAAGCTCACCTTAGGGGTTAGTATTTGATTTGTTTCACCAGACCTTGCAAATCACAATTTTGCTATTATTTACATTTACCAGAAACCTACCATTAAAACACCAAAAGACCACCAGTCTGCACTCTGTGTATGGCCTCGTCTGTTAACAACTTCTGGCGCCATATATTCCACTGTTCCACAGAAAGAGTAGGCTTTTTTTTCATGGTCAATTGACTCCTTACTTAAGCCAAAATCTAAAAGGATAAAAATAATTCCAAATGTAATTTTTAAAAACAAAAAGTTCATGGTTGATACTTTAACCATAATATGAAGTGTTTTGCTTTTATCATTGGTATAGACAACTGAACACTAATATGGGACTTACAGGATTCTCCTTCCCTCCCCACATTATCATAGGTCCATAACATCAGATATACTTGTAAAGCAGGTACCTTATTCAAATATTTAGATTTTATTTACTTCAACCAAATTACACTACTTGCTTCCACAGCTAAGTTACCAATCAGCTGAAATTACTTATTTTATCTTAGTGGTTTACCAAAAGAAAAATGCAAATATTTTACAGAACAGAAATGATCCTAGGATTGCAATTCCTTTATTTACCTGTCAATTTGATATGTCCTTCCTCATCAAGCAGGATGCTAAAGAATAACAAAAAGAATATTAAAAACTAATTAAAATATCGTAAGTATTGTTTCAGAAAACATAGTGACAATATTTAGGAATAAACAGTAGAGGATACACAAAGACGGGGAGAATTAAACATGCATGAAAATGAATTATTAGAAGATACATTCAAACTAAACATTTTGATTTCCTTCTACTCTTTCTTTTTAAAGATTAAGAAACAAGTTTACTAGAGTTTTATTCAAAAATTTTATTAAATTCAGCATGTAGTAACAGTTTTGGCTTTCTGCAGCACATGCAGCACTATTGTAATTGTTATAAACAGAGACATTCTATTTTTCTTATACCAGGTATGTTTTCATATGTACACATAACAGGTATTAAGTTGCAATTACCATTTCAAAAGTTGTTGACCACTTCAAGTAACACTGAGTAATAAATAGCCTCATGTTGTACCAAAGCAAAGGACCCACAGGCCCTATACTGGGAGCAGACCTTAGCCTTCCACCTTTTCACTTCAATCACAAGAAAGGCCACACTTCTCAGAGATGCCAACTGTCCTTGACTACCACTGAATACCACTGCATTGCAAAGCATGCAAAGTATTCAAGAACTGGATTTTCTAACACCCCTTACACAATGGATTTAGTTCCTCCATCTGCATTTCATCCTGGGGGCAAGACACGACCGCCCCATTCCCTTCCTCTTTGCAGTTTCCACGGTGGGAACCATGAAAGCCTGTCCTCAAGTGCCACATGCAAACACTGCCTTCCTGCCCACCAGCACATCAACACTTCCACCCAACCTGGTGCTGTCTGTGGGCTTGCTCAGGGTGCACTCAATCCCCTCATCCAGATCTCCAGTGAAGATGCTAAACAGGACTGATCCCAACACAGAGGCCTGAGAATTACCACTGGTGACCAGCCTCTGGCTGGATGTAATTCCATTCAGCACCACTCTCTGAGCCTGGTCAATAAATTAGTCTTTTACCCAGTGAAGAGTGCACCCACCCACACCATGGGAAGCCAGTTTCTCCAGGAGAATGCTGTGGGAAATGGAGTCAAAGGCATAGAATCACAGAAGATAAGGGGCTAACGTGTGTGTCTCAAACACTGAAAGCCATTTACCTCTGGGGCCAACCACAGATTGTTGCTAGTAACAGATAAGGATTGCCTGTAATAAGCAAGGATTGCTGGTAATAACACACTATGAGAAAGAACAAGATGTGCCCAGAGAAGAGGCCATGCAGAGATAGGGCAGCACTTTTCCGGGACAAACATCCTCGTTCTAATTCCTGAAGATAAGCACAACCCAGTACAGCACAAGTGCAGGAATGAGGTTGAGAAACAGGCATGGACTGTAGGGGAAAAAAAGACCACCCAATATTCCCAAAGACCCATTTCCTGAAAGGTTTGAAAGAAAAGACTGTGCCTAACAACTAATTTGTATAGAAAACAAGAAACTTACCTTCATGGCTGGGAAACCTATCTATAAAAACATCTCCCCAGCAAGCCCCAGCTGACACCCCCCAGACCCTGGATGTCCCAACAGTTGGACTGGCACTGTAATCAAGACTGGTGATCTCTTTTTCTCTCTTCCTCTCTCTCCCTCTTTAATTCACCTACTCTCTCTTCCTTTTCATCTTACCCCTTTACCTAAACCCCACTGCATGTGCTTTTATAGTAGGTCAAGGACTAAAATACCAATTTCTATGCCAGGTATATAATTTACTAATAAAACCTTGTGATTTTTTCAGACCCTCTGATTTCTGTTGTTCCTTTCCACCACAAGCATTTACAAATTTTGGGTGGTCCTTTCCCCTTAAGGGTTGGATGTTACAAAAGGCTTTACTAAAGTCTAGGCAGACAATATCCAGAGCCTTTCCTTCATCCACTAAGCAGGTCACCTCATCATAGGAGATGATCAGGTTGGTCAAGGAGGACCTGCCTTGCATAAACCCAGGCTGGCCTGGCCTGAACCCCTGGTTGTCCTGTACATGTTACATGATGGCACTCAAGATGCCTCCATGACCTTCCCTGACAACGAGGTCAGGCTGACATCCTGGCTTCTCCTTCCAACACTTCTTATAGCTGGGTGTCACATTCGCCAAATTCCAGTGACCTGGGACCTCCACAGTTGACCTGGACTTCTGATAAATGATTGGAAGTGGCTTGAGGAGTTCTACTAGCTCCCTCAGAACTCTTGGGTGAGTCCTATCTGGTCCCTTGGACTTTTGGTGTTCTAAGTTGCATAGCAGTCTGCCGGCCATTTCCTCCTAGATTATGGGGGTTTCATTCTGCTCTCAATCTGTCTTCCAGCTCAGGGGGCTGGGCACCTTGACAACAACTGGTCTTGTTATTAAAGACTGAGGCAAGAAAGGCATGAAATAGCTCAGCCTTTTCTTCATCTTTTGTCACTGTTTCCCCTCACATCCAACAAAGGATGGAGATTCTCCTTGGTCCTCCTTTTGCTGCTGATTTGTACAAACATTTTTTGGTTGTCTTCTGCTTCTGGGACTTCTAACATATTGATATTCCTTTCACTCTTGCTGATGAGAGGACCTCCATCCCTTAACTCTACCTCTATGGCGGACCAAAGGACCTTTGTAGAACACTGTCTCTCAAAGAGTGGTGTGCTATCCACAGGCTTACCTCTGGCTTTGTCCCCATTCCCCTTCAAACAGAGTTCAAAGTTCCCTCAAACCCTCAATCCCCTCTAAGTCCTAAGTTAAGATCCTTTTTCCTCTTTGAGACAGGTGAAATCCAATCTTTTATATGAAAATAGCTCATTAACCTCCCCCACCTCCCTCTCTTCAATTTATATAGTAAATTACCAAAGTTTAACAGTTGGGAAAAAGTGCACAGCAAGAACTGCTATAGAAATGAAGTTAATACACTGCATGTCTCACAGAGGAGCCTTACTTTTCTGGTTTTAGGTCCCGGTATATTATTCCAAGACTATGTAGATGGTCTAAAGCAAGTGCTAATTCTGCCAGATAAAATTTAACATCATCTTCTGTGAACATCACCTGAAAAAGTAGCACAATGTATTTCACATGTGAAATCTGTAAAGGTTACAACAGCACAAGCTAAACAACAACAGAGGTGTTTCAGAAGGATTTCTTACAATACTTGAATTCATTGCTACACAAAACACTAGAAAATTCAAATTTCTTAGTTATACAAAAACTAGGATTTTATAACCCACACTATTTCATACTTGAAATACTTGGACATACTTGAAAAAGAATTTTTAAAGGCAATATATTCTTCTTTCTGCAAATTGAGAGATTATTTGTTTCTGATTGTTCAAGAAAACAGACAGACACATTGTAGTGAAACTGAAATACTTTGGAAGCACTTAAACAACGTGAGTACTTCTTGGTTGGATGGGATCATTTCATTTACAGACAACAAATGGACCAAAGAAGTCCAAATGCCTGAATTTCATCCACAAAGTAAGAGAGAAGAAAAGTATATATATCTTGATTTTGGAAGGGCTACCCCTAGGTACTTTGAGAAAGAAGTTACAGCAATGGTTAAAGCCCCAGGGTGCAGCCTTGTAACTGCAGATGTAACAGCAGAAAGGCAGATGAAGGAGTAAACTAACAGGAGCTAACAAGGAGTAAAGTGAACAGCCTGCATAAGGGCACAGGGAGCATTCCAGGTAGCAATCCCACTTTCTGGATTAGGAAGATAAACTACTCTCTGTTTATGTTAATTGAAATGAACATATTGTCCCAATATATCAAGTGTTGTGATCCCTGACAGAATACGTTACAATTCAACTCTTCTGAGACTGCAGAAAAAGATAAAAATAAAACCAGATCCTGCATGATTTGATTCTATTTCAGTTACTACTCAGTTATTTTACTTTGTTTTTAGAATCTAAGACTAATACCTTAAGATATAGCATATAGACCCAGAAAAAAAAGGCAATTCTTTTTATGCAAAAGTGTAAACATTTATTTCAGCAAAGCTGAAGATTATTTTAAACGAGTTAAGAACGGAGAATATGCTTTCCCCTTAGTAGTTTCATGAGAGAAAGCAATTACTAAAGCTTGTACAATAGATTGTTGCTGATGTTACTTCTACAAAAGAGCCAATATTTAGTGCAGACATATTCAAGAAAGGAAACCTGTATAAGAAACATTTAAAAGCTCAAATAATAAAAGATCCTATGAGGATCTTTTATTTAAAACCATTGCATGGGACTCGTCTTTCCTAACCTTAAGCATCTGCAGTGTAGACATCTAGCTTGGAATTAGCCACCTTTCCCTTTGTAGTCAATAGGAAAAAAGCAACAACTTTCATCTGATCTCTTTCAAAATCACATGGTGTGGTATGAGGATGACATTAATAGCATTCAGCATGCCCATTTCACTCACCAGTTATGAACTCTGCTTAGATTCAGGTACCTATAATGAATATTTCTCACCTAACCACGCTAAATTTTATAAAATATGAGTGGCTCAAGATGAAAAAAGTCAGGAAGCCAATATACATTCTTTTTTGGGAATCAAGAATGAACTACAAACTTTAGGAGTATCTCAATTTTAGAGCACTAATAACCTATTAGTTACCTGTGGCAAAAGAAATGACAAAGGGCAACTTGAAACAGATGGCATCATCAAAACAAATGTAATAATTTATGTGGTCAGCATAGAAGTAAGGGTACATCTATATACAAAATAAATTCCGTTCTACTCTCCTCTTAATAACAATAAGTGGTATTGCACTTACTGCAGTGTTAACCCAGCTGCCTCTGATACTGTTGTGGCAAAGGAAAATGTAAAGCAGCTACAACTGCAAGTCCAGGCTACCAGATACACATTGGATACAATCTCTATCTGAACAGATATTTGTTGTGAGTTTTTGGACAGGAGTAATGGATAACAAAAACTTTAAAATATGGTGATATATTAGATGTTAACATTTACTTCAGGAATTATAATCAAATTAAATTGAGGTAATGAAACCCTTTGAAGTTGTCATCTCCTGTATCTACACAGACACATTACTATCATGACAAGAGGCAAAACATTCACTTTTTGAAAATTAGTAAAATAAGTAGTATACAATCCTCACTTTTTAAATATTCATACATAATGCAATTTTGCATTCATAAAAAAAAAAGAGTATCTTATCTGCCCCTGAATTCTGGATATCAAAACCAGCCATAAATTTACTTTATAAAAATCCAAGTTCTGAGTCTTATATGTAAACATGGTAACAAAAGGAGAAGATTTTGCCAGGTATAAAAGGCAGCACAGAAAGACTGCTTGTCTAAGACTTTTTTCAGAAACAATGAAAATTGCCATCAGCCCTTCTATGAAGTGACTGTGCAAAGAAACCCAAACAAACAAAAAATGTATCTGGTTAAAAACAGGTCAAAATTTTATTAAATGAAAACGGAATTTAAAATGTAAATTCTCCTAATACAGACAATTTATAGTCAAATTCTATCAATAGACAGTTTTTCAAATTTAAAAAGTGTACCTCTTTGGATAAACGTGTAAACAAGTCTCCTCCCCTGAGAAAATCCAAAATAAGATACAGCTTCCCTTCTGTCTGAAAAGCTGAAAAGATCAATTAAAAAAATTAAATATCACCTAACTTTATCCACGATTAGGAAAATAACATACCAAATAATTCACCCTTATTTTCATTATTAAAATTAATTTCTCTTTCGCCTTTGTGAGAAAATGTATTGAAATTAATTAGGTAACTGATCCTCTACAACAAATCAAGTAATTCCCATGCTATATGAAAGTAAAGCAAACTACCAATAAAGTCCCATAAAAAATAAACTTTACTTAGGTTAACCAGCTTTTTATTCCAGATTTTAAAGTATGAAGCTAGATTTAAAAGGGCAAACTAGTAACTAATGAACCTCTTAAAATCTAAAAATCTAAATGTCCCTGCTAAACAGGGACATGTAATCTAGTCTGCAAAAGAATGACAAATAAAATAGTGTAAGGTACATAATTTAAGCCACTTTAAAATTTGAGAGAGAGACATTAAGCCACTTTAAAAAGTGAGAGAGAGTGAGGCTTAACTATAGGAAAAAACAAACCCTAAAAGAAAAATACGAGCTGAAAAAACCCCAAACCAAAACAAACCAGAAACTCCCCTTTTTTTCCACATGTTGAAAGTACCGATATCCTCCCCTCTTATACATAAGCATTGTGCTACAGCTGCTCATACTATTAAAATTAAAAGGCTAATTTCCACCCATTTTGATGCAAGTGGAATTAATGCCATTGCATACATTTTCTATAGAATAAACAAAGGAACTGTAAGAAATAACTTAAAAAATGTATGTCATACAAAAGACTAGAGGTTTTGGAAAAGAATGGCTTGTTATTAATAGATAACTGCTTTTAATAGCACAAAGGGCTACAGAGTCTCAGTTTTATAAAGATTTAACATTGCGTGAAGTCAGTTATGTGCTTCTTTTGCATAAGAATTATAACAGAGCAAGTCTGCACAATTGGGACTTAACACCCTAAAGTTCTGTGATTTTCTGAACCACAGAGTAAATATTAAAAGCTATCTTGACAAACACACTACGCTATAAAAATGAATTTTTTCTGCAACTCACCATAATGTAATTTGACAATAAAAGGGTGGTTAACTTCCACTAGGATATCACGTTCCATTTTTGTCCGAACCCGATCTCGAACTGCAACAGAACATGAGCACACAAGATTAAAAAGAAAGTTACATTATGACTCAGTATTTCTCATATGTTTCCTGATGTACTTCCCATTGTATAATATTATAATTGTCTGCAGGTCATTATACCTTACACAGCTGAGAACTTAGAAAATTTATTCCACATTTTTTTCTGATAAATATGCATTTTGATTTGCTTCAGTTTTTGCTATTGACAAAACTTAACACTAGGCAAATAAATTTAACAAAAGCACATGAGACAACACAGCCACCCTTCAGTCAGCTCTATACTTAGTAAACCTTCCAAACATCACAAAAATTGCCACACCTATGTATAGAAAACATTCTGCTAGTGAAAAGCATAGAGAATTAAAGTCGTAGCAAAACAAACAGCATAAGTATAATCATACTTTGTATTAGTTTAACTCATTAAATAACTCACACTAATAAAATATTAAGTTCTTTACAATTGGAAGGGATTTTTTTTTTCATTTCCTTTATAATGAACTTAAAATAAAAATGCCATTGATTCAATGTAGTGTATACTTGAGATTACATTTTTAAGGACATTTACTGAGAGAAAATGTGCATGGAGAAATATATCAGACACAAGAAGCAGTTGCTGCTCAAGCTGCCTGTGCTGTCCATCCATGGTGACTCTGAACAGGACATGTAAGTGCTCCTATGCCACCAGAGATTAAACTCAAATGAGCATCACATGCCAGCAATGCAGGAATACAGGCAGGGCAGTCAGCTGAGCACAGCACCTGCTTCAGCTGTTCCCCACAACTTTCCTGCCAGCTCCAGTCAGGGCTTGGCTCCCATCCGAAGCTCTGAATCACCAGGACACAGACAATATTCAGTACTTTACACAGGGGAGAACTATCAAAGTTTGCTTTCAGTGGTTTAAGATGTTGCATTTTTCTCTTTACCTCTATTCTACATTTTGTTACTGCTCCTTTCACAAATGTATCTTCCTGGAGGAAGCACCCCAGAGCAATGAAGTCCCGTCCAAAGTTTAAGCTGACAGCATTCCTTGTACAGTTAACAAGCCAGAGTTCTCAGATATTGAAACATAACAAGGCAGAAAATAAAAAAGAAGCAAAATGGTGTTAAGGCATTTATCTATATTTTCCCAGAAACACACACTTACAATAATACAGATACTTATGAAAAAGTTATATAGATGCGTTTTCATGAATGAATACAACCATGAAGTTTCCATCTGCCTGCAGAACACATCCCTAAAAATGGAAGCTTATGAAATAAGTGCTCAAGTACAAAGCAAACATCACATCTGAATGCTGACCTTTGCATCTAAAGCCATTAAAATGTCACAAGATAGTTAGTTGTGCAATTTAACTGTTTCAGCAGTTCATCTGAATTACAAGACTGAAATTCAGAATACTCTTTTTTTTTTAGGCAGGTTCAGGTGAAAAAAAAATTAAAAGACTTTCAAGTGCCTGCAGCTATGCAGCAGTTACATGGAAAGTATAGACTTAAAACTCCAAGCAAAAGAAGTGTAAAGAACTCAGCTCATTTCAGATAATGGCATAAGCCATTATTTGACTTGACATCTGATTTTTGTTTGACTGTAATTTCCACGTGGGTTCTACTGGAAGTACTGATTTTTCTTAATATATTTGATTCCAAACACTCTAGCAATGTTTTGGCTGTTTCTCTCTCCACATCATAAAGGGGCACTGAAAGATAACACCTTCTATCAGAGTGTAATAATAAACTAGTTTCTGCTGTAAACAAAATTATATGTATATATTCTTGCATTTGCTCTAAACATTAGAAAGTTGGACTGTGTAGTTACATCAATGTGTTCTGGCTAATACAGCTGCATTTCTATGAAAATATTTTCTCTAATTTTGATTTGTGGAACAGGTACACTGTTTCCAAGTGTGGTCCTTTTATCTTTAATTATAGAGCACAAAAATAACTTTATGAAATACATTTGAAAGAGCTAAAGAAACACAGAAAAATCAAGTAATATGCTGTATTATTTAAAAATACAGTATTACATATATTAAAAAGTTGCAATTATGGAAAATAGAATTAATTCCAGTTAATTTCATATTAAAGTTTTAAGAGTAATCTTAATTTGCTTGCAACTCTGCTCTTCCTAAAACATGAATCACAAGCAAGTAGTGCATGAAAAACATCTGATAATACAGATACAAAGTGTTGAGGACTGTGGCATCCTCTTGATGTCGTCACCTTTCTGCTCAAGCCTTTTGCATCCTTGAATTCTTAGTGCCTCAGAGGGTCTCCTTTCCCAATTAAAAGTCACGCTCTCAATTTCAGTATTTACCAGTCTCTCTCATCTGTAGGCAAAACTAGAACCACAGCCTGGACTGTAATTTTTATATGAGGTTAAACTGCAATCAAAAGGTGATGAAGAGAAGCCCTCGAACATCTTAAAAAGCAACTGCTGAGTGACCTCTGACCAGTCCTGAGCTATTAACAGGCTGTTGAGCATATTAATGTACCTTAAATGAGTGGAAATCAAATTCAGAAAAATAGGAAGTAAATAATGAGAATGACATGTGCCACAAAACACAAAGGAGTCAAAATATAGGAAACTGTTCAAATACACAGCCCTCTGTAAGTGTATAAGAACTGTGACATTCAGCACCAGATCCTAAGTGAAAAAATTTAAACATTTTAGCAGAAGTTCATAAACCAATGCTTTTGTTCTCCCCATCATTCTATAAATATTTGACGATAAAAAGGATTAAAACTGAAATTAAAACATTAAAACTGAAATTCAATATAATAATCGATAACATCGGTAAAGCACTACAGGCTGTTGGAGCCATCCCAAAATTATCATTTCAGTTTCATTACAGTCATGAGTTAGAAGAACTTCACATAGACAGAACTATAAAACAATGACGTAAAAGAACAAGCATACAGTCTGGTCAAGGCATTACTGCAAAAGATGACTTTCATTTTGATCTATGGTAAAAAATACCTTATTTCTTTTTTCTTACAGAATTCTCTGAGACAGAATTGAGATTGCTCAGGCTTAGACTTATTTTGCTACTGATAGCGTTCAAGATCAAAATCACTGAAGAAACAGATCAATCCACAATTTGTTCTTGCTCAAGTAACCTAGATTATCAACTTAAGATTTTATAAAATACATCCTACATCGAGATCACATGCCAAGAGTTTGGGGCAAGTGTACTGTATAGGTCTGTTTCAAAAGAAAAGACTAAATAATGTGCTTAAGAACTTCTAGAATCAAACACCAATATAAAGTGCTTTTAAGTATCATGACCTAATTATAAACCGAGCAAAAGGCATTAACTGTATCCTTGGTGACACACAGCAAAGGAAAAACGGAAGGATATTAAGTTTCAAATAACAGCTCAGGAGCAAGTCAGGTGGCAGATGTAACACAAGCACTCCATTAACCCACCATCACCTAAGGAAAGTGGCAAGGGAAGGAGCCTGCTCTCTTCTCCAGCTACCAACACGGTATTGTTAATCCTTAATCCTTCCAGGTTTACAAGACAAAGCAGTGTACTCTGCTATTTCCTGTTTCAGAGAAGAAAGCTGAAAGACACAATCTGTAGAGCAGCAGCTGTGTAAAGACTAGGTTTTGGTATAATGTCCCTGAGTTACCTTTTTTATTTCTCTTCCCTTGTTCTAAACAATGCTTACCTTTCAAGGTGGCCTTTTTCAATACCTTCATTGCATAAAGCTGTCTAGCATCTGATCCTGAGATTTTTTTGACGAGGAAGACCTGCATTAAAAATTAGAAAGAATTCTTAAAAGAAAATAAAAGCAAGTCAGATTAATGTTTTTTGCTATGAAATTCAAGTAGTCACTATGATTTCAATGAAACTTTATTTGACAGTTTTAGATTCTCCAAAGCCAAACCTCCTTTCATAATCTAAAAAGTTCATTCAGAGGATACTCTGCCAAATTCATTTTGGTCTAATTTAAGTAATTTCAGTGAGTAAAAGAAAAATAAATTGGATTCTCTCAGAAATTCTTCCAAATTTGACACAAAAGAATCAGCTTTTTAAAATTAATCTCTAGTTTTATCTTATTGAAATTCATAGGATGACACAGGAAATGTGCTAATAAAATAATTTTCAGATATGACCATAAATATGTGAACAAAATTTGATCCAGAAACCTATATACATCAATGTATAAATAAAATTTAAAAAAAACCTAGTGTTGCATGTACCAATAAAAAACAAGCAGCCTCAATTAAAGGGTGTTTCATTTCCTTCTTCAATATCATGGGATTTCTTGACTGGTATTGTTTTAAATACCCTTAACACAAAATTAATTCTAGAAGAGACAAATTTTAGATTTAGGAATGAAAAAAACAAACACCAAAACCAACTGTCACAGGTTTTCTGGCTGTGGACATGTATAGACACATGTTGTGGTACATGAGGAAGTTAAACATGTTATGTGAAATTAGTTTGATGTCTGGTTTTGTGCCCAATTCTCACTTATGTTAACATTCCTTGCATTACCCAGAGACTAGCAGATCATCATCAAGAGACCTTGAAAAGCATGCAAATTTACTTTTTTTAAACTAAATGGGAAACAGAGACAGCTTCACAAGTTATTAGAACAAAATGATTTATGGATTTAAAAAAAATAATGATTTTTGCATAAAGTGTAAGACAACTGAGAACAAGACTGGCATTTTTGCAGAAAATTGTGTCAGCTAGACAGTTTATTATTTTTGCTTTTTTAAAAACTCACATTCCCCCTTCTCTCTCCCATTAAATTACTGAACTTCGTATTAACAATAAAAGTGATTGCTGAAATGATCATTTATTAGCTTATTTTTCCTTGCCCTTGAATGATGTACTTCTTGTGATCTGAAGATTTCCAAATAAAAACTCGGTTATGATTCTGGACTAAATCAAACCTTTGGAATCAGGTTTCCCAGTGAATTCTTACTAGTATGAGTACAAAATTTTATAGTTTCTAAGCACCTAGATTTCCAAACTTAACTGGAACAATAATGGGACCAACAGTAGCTTATTACCACCAAAAGAGAATTGGACCTATTTTTCTAATTTTCCACCCTATCTAAGGTGGTTTTTTTACATGCTAGAGCTTAACATCACATTCAGAACTGCAACTGAGGCTGAAAACAGATGTAAAGGCTCTGCTGTCTTGCCTTACATATTCCATTCAGTCTTGTCATGTAAACTTAATGTTTTGCTTTCAAGTTGGATTTGGACAACTAGAAGTATAAAAAAAATGTATGCCTAGTGAGATCTCAGTACTCATGAAATGCTAGAAACATTGAGTCTTTAACAGATGTTCTGATAAATATCAAGGTACATTGCACCTTAACCAAATTACACCAGATAATGAACATGACTGGGATGTATCACATTTACTTCAGTAGCCATTACTGCCTAAAATTTCATTACAATTGCAACATGCTACAAAAACCAGCTTCTGTATTGGTGATGTCCTACAATTAGCAAGCAACAAGGAATACTTATCAAAAAAACATTACAACCCTCACCCTCTCAAATAGAGAAGAGTAGTTAAGAGAAGAATGACATTCCATTCTAACAGTAAATACCCAATAATTTCACATCAAGCCATTTTTTCTATTGAACTTTGAAATCCACATATCATGCTAACATGAAAAATAATTACTGCTTTATTGAACTTTGAAATCCACATATCATGCTGACATGAAAAAAAATTACTACTTTAAAAGATCTGCCACAATTACAGTGTCTAGTTAGCACTAATTTGGAAAGCAGTTTTCACTTACAACATTGCCTTAATGCAAAACTGTGACTGTTCTAAATATTTCACAACCAATATTCAATGC
>NW_005054402.1:2843891-2853381 GCF_000277835.1 Geospiza fortis | reverse complement strand
CAGCAACTTCAGCTAAAGAAACCTCTTTGCAAAAGGGAAATCAGAGGGCTCCCTATGTGCCCTGTGGAATACACGTCAGGAGAGGAATAAATGGCTGCTTCTAGCCCGGACTCCATCTGCCACCACCACCAACTCGGGCTGCTTTCACAGTGCCAACCTCTTCCTGCAAAGTGACATCAAGGACCTGGGCTGGTGTCTTTTGTTTTCCAGGGAACATGCCATTGGTGTTCACAGCATTGGCCTGTGTCCCTGAGTGGCCAGCTGCCTGCTGAGACTGGAGGTTGGCTGCCTGTTGCTTTTGTTCAATGCATATGTTTGTCAAAGTTAAAGGGCACAGTAGTGCCAGCTTTGTATAATTTACAGCTCTGATTTTGTTCTGCCTGAAAGCAAGCAGACTCTTTATGTGTGGGAACAGTGACAGCCACATCCTGCCTTCCTCATGAGCAATTGGGCGTTCCATTTTACCTAGAACTTGAACAGCTGGTATGAACAGAAGCTTAAAATCCAGGAAAAGAAGCAAGGGAATAAAGACTGGTGTGTCTCAATAGGACTTAGTTTAATGAGAGCCTAGAAGGAAAGGAACCAGATGAAATCTGCAAGGAAAGGAACCAGAGGAGCCCTGCATAGTTGTGTATACGGGGCTGAGAGGGCAAGAAAAAGTTTAGGATGGATATTAAGTAACTATGTAAAGGAGGCAAAACTTCTCACACTGTAAGAGTCAATTTCAATTTCAGACTTATCAGTAAGACAGTGCTGGCCTCCAAAATGTTCCTCTGTTTCGCTGTTAACCAAAATGCTCCCGTGTGTGTCACAGCGACACGTGGCAGAGGAATTAGGGAGCAAATGGTGGGACTGAGAGAGCTTCTTACTGGTGAAGGGCACCTGGAAAGGAATGTGCATGAGTAAGGTGACTTGCTTGTTGAAAATAGAAAAGGGTCCAGAAGAATTCACATCATTTGTAAATGATGTAAAAACTTGCCCCTGCTCAAACACAATGGACATGGTGAGAAATCTCTGAGACACTTAAATCACCTCTACTTTCGGCATAGTGCTTGCATCATGTGGAGGACAATGTTGAGTAGAAATATGTACAAACCACACAGGCAACAGTGGGCTTTGTCCTTACAGTAAAACATTGAGCTTCACTGCTAAATCCCTTTGCCTTTGTTTTCCAGTTTGTAATGCTGGATGATCACCCCTTTGGAATTATGTTATTTAACCATAAAGGTATTATTTGACAAATGCTTTAAATTTTTTTTTACTTTTTACCTTTTCTATGAAGTACTGTGTGGCTTTAGTGCTGATTTTCCTAGAATTAAAATCCCTTCCCCAAGCCATCTGGGGGACATCAGTGATCTGAAACTACCACATGGCACACTCATATGCATTCCAGCAAGTTTTTTTCCTTGCTCTTTTGAAAACGTTGACAATTTTGACTTTGAGAGAAATGTTTATCTATTATTCATTAATTTTGAGAGTTGTGATAAAAAGCTGTTTCATCTCAACGTGAGAGCACCATCTAGAGGCAAATGACATAAACTGTAGCATAAACACATACCAATCCCTTAGGTAATTATGTTTTCCTTCAGAATTCTAGGGGCTTTCAGAATTATGTTCAATATACTTTTCATAAATATTCCCAAATTGACAAACACTCTCAAGCAATTACAATGCCGTTTGAGGTTTGCAATTAGCCAGTTACCTACAGCTATCCAGCCAGAGAAAAGGTCATTTCAGCTTGGTAGGTTCATCCACACCAGCTAGAAATGCCTGGCATCAATAAGAACATCTGAAGAGGTCTTTTTTTTAGCTGCCAGGCCATGGTGAAGCTCATGCCACAAGGCCTTCACCATGCTTCTTTTATTAGGTAGCTGGATTATTTAATTAAGCTTTATTGCTTTTGCAGCTTCCCCTAGCTGTGCAGAGATGCCTTAGATACACATTTTATGGCATTACAGTCTGCTTTATAAACTCAGTGTTCCCACTGATACTGATGCAGCAATTCTCAGTGGTTTTGAAGATTCCTCTAAATCAGGGGGATGAATTATTGAGCCTCTTGTTTCCATCCTCTGGGATGTCAGTATCTCCTTTTCTGCCACCACAAAGTAATGTAGAATTCCTAAGGTAGGAAAGGTCTTAATATGATTATTAATGTACTTACACTTTGTACTTCTAGTGCTTCCTAAGTGTTTGCTAAGGAGGATAAGATCTAAGTGGTCATGGATTTCTTTTTCTTTTAGGTTTTGTGCCTGGAAATCCTGTGACCTGCACACAGCACCTGCAGAGGATTGAAGATGTAGCTCAATATGTGGCTAAACTGGACTTAACTTCCTGTGCTAGGAACAAATGTCACCTGACAAAATGTCACAACATGCACTTGTCCCCACTCCTGGTAATTCCAGCAGAGAACAAAATTACCTTTGAATGTTGCAGGAGATTTAAGCCTTTTCTGGGATGGCAGTTGAAATTTACTTGAAGGATTCCAGGTTTGAAGGATAATTTCAGGTCTGAGGATACCAGAAGATCACTGAAACCAAGGATCTCCAGTAAAAGACAGATTGGAAGGGACTATTTAAAGAGCATGCAGCGACAGAACAAGGGGGGAGATGGCTTCAAACTGAAAGAGAGTAGGTTTAGATTAGATATTACAAAGAAATCCCTTACTGGGAGGGTGGTGAGGCACCGGCACAAGCTACCCAGAGAAATTGGTGCTGCCGCATCCCTGGAAATGTTCAAGGCCAGGCTGGATGGGGCTCTGAGCAGCCTGGTCTAGTGGAAGGTGGAACTGGATGATCTTTAAGGTCCATTCCAACCCAGGACACTCTGTGATTTTCTAAGGATCAGATTATATCCTTGAGGATATATGTGGCTCTCCACAGGGAAACCAACAAAAAAGTTTGTCATGTTTTAACCCCAGCTGGCAGCCCAGCCCCACACAGCTCCTTGCTCACTCCCAGACCAGTGAGACTGGGGGGAAAAATCAGAAGGGTAAAAGCTACAAAAATCACGGGCTGAGATAAGGACAGATTAATGGGGAAAGGAACAGCCATGCACACAAGCAAAGCAAAACAGGGAATTAATTCCCTGCTTCCCATGGACAGGCAGGAGTTCAGCCTTCTCCAGGAGATCAAGACTCTGTCAGAGTACAGGTGACTCGGGAAGGACAAACACCATCACTGCAAATGTCCTCCTTTTCCTTCCCCCCACTTTATACACTGACCATGATTCCACATGTCTGGAATGTCCCTGTGGTCAGTGGGGTCCCCTGTCCTGGCTGTGTCCCCTCCCACCCTCCCAGGCACCCCCAGCTCCCTCACCAGTGGGGCTCAGAGAAAGCAGAGAAGGCCTTGGCTCTGTGCAACAACAACAACAAAAACATCTCTGTGTGATCAACCCTGTGTTCAGCACAAATCCAAACACAGCCCCACAGCAGCCACTGCAAAGAAAATTAATTCTACTCTAGCTGAAACAAGCATGAAGATATGCAACTAAAATTTTATTCTTATTGGGAAACAAAAAACTGTCAGGGTATTTGTTTTCTGCATGCCTTGGGCTTTAGGGGATGGTTTTTATACTGGAACTAAGGAGGAACTAAGAAGAAAGTGGGAAAATTAACATAGATCAGTGGCTCTCAAGTCTTCTACATTGGATCAAATTATACAGCTCAAATCGTAAGAAAGTGGAGAAAAAAGCATTTTCAAAAGTTTGTTAATTGCATGCTTTAAAAGTATTAAAAATTATGTTTTCACAAAAAACATGTGACAATTCTGAATTAAGAAGTTTGGCACAGTCTGTTTCAGACCGACCAGATCATTGGAGATTGCTGATTTCTGAGTTTAAGACTTCGCTACTGCATCAGGATCCTGATGTAAGTGCTATTGTGTAAGGTACTGTGTGAATCACTACCACTGCATCTTGCTTCTTACATCTGATTTCTCTCAAATACTTACACAATTTTTCATATAGGCCCAGTTTCTGCTGGTTTTTTTCTGTCCAGGAATCTGTCAGTCTTTGCTCTGCAGCTGATTAGAAATACTCCTATGCCTATTTGTGGTAGTGACTCAGCTGGGAGGAGAAATCAACAGGAAGGTGGTAACATCCTAAAGCATTCTTTCTAAATCTGTAGGAGTTCACCTGTCAACCCTTCAATTGAACAAGAGATTAGCCACATCACAAAACCTGAACAGGAACTACAGGACAAAAAAATAAAGGTATGAGGAAATGTTTGGCTACAGAGTGCACAACAATCTCAGCCCAGAAAGCCAACACTACCTGGGCTCACCCACAGCGTTGGGCAGCAGGGGAAGGGGGGGATTCTCCCTCACTGCCCGGCTCAGGTGAGACCTCACCTGGGACACTGCATCAGCTCTGGGGACCCAGCACAAGGAGGACATGGAGCTGCTGGAGAGAGTCCAGAGGAGGCCACAGAGATGCTCTGAGAGCTGGAGCTCCTCTGCTCTGGAGCCAGGCTGGGAGAGCTGGGGGCGCTCATCTGGAGAGGAGAAGGCTCCAGGGAGAGTTCAGAGCCCCTTCCAGAGCCTAAAGGGGCTCCAGGAGAGGTGGAGAGGGACTGGGGACAAGGGATGGAGGGACAGGACACAGGGAATGGCTTCAAACTGGAAAAGGGCAGGTTTTGATTGGGTATTAGGAAGAAATTCCTTCCTGTGAGGGTGGTGAGGCACAGGCACATGTTGCCCAGAGAAGCTGGTGCTGCCCCATCCTTGGAAGGGCTTAGGGACAGGTTGGATGGGGCACAGAGCAACCTGTGATAGTAGAAAGTGTCACTGTCCTTGGCTAGGCTCTTGGATTAGAGACCTTTAAAAGTCCCTTCCAACCCAATCCGTACTATGATTCTATAATTCTATATTCTGTATTATTTGAGCAAATTGTTCAGACTCTTTTTTTCTTTTTAAGGAAGAGGGTTTTGGGCCATCTGTTTTCTTCTCACAAATGGGAGAGATTTGTTTCTCAATGACATGAATAAGGAACCCAATATTACTAGTTTCAGTAGCAGAAGCAAACCCATTCATTGTGCACCTGCTGGTCCCCCGTGCCCAGGAGAGGGCAGCAGTAACAGAAAAACATCTTTCTAATATATTCAAGAATTGAAGAAGATCCATGTAAAGCTGATAAGCAATTTCCCCTCGATTCTTACCATTCTTCCTCATTTCTCCAGCAAGTAAACCCCTGTCCTTGTTGGTAGTACATGGGATTCTTGTAACTTTTATTGTGGATGTCATCAAAAGAAACAGCCATTGAAAAGAAGGTCCCCAGGCCAAACATCAGTTAAACCCTAAGTTTGAGAACTTATATCTATAAGAGTTAGAGGAAGTTTCTTAGAAACCCACGTCCTCCCTAAAATGTCACCAGCTCCTCAGGGACACAATTTACAGGCCTTTTATTAAATTTAAACTTGTGTGGTTTTGAACAATGTGAGTCCATTGATGACGTCAATACACTCACATCAGATATCAGGATTTAATAAAAAACTTCCTTGGCAGAGACTGAGCTTCCTGCTGTGCAGCCCTGCCTCTACAGCATTTAAAGAACTGTCTTTACTAGGGAATGCCTGCTTGCCTCTCAAAACAGAAAGCTGGGAGCTGGGGAATTTGATCTGTAGGCCAGATTCTCCTCCTGAGATCACTGGCACAGAGAACATTTCCCAGCAAGAACGTTTGGCTTGTGGGAGCAGTGGAACCTCACACAAGAGTCTGTTTAAAACTGTACCAATAAAAAACCCCAGCACCCTGGCAGTTTGGTTTCAAGAACCACCCTGGAAAACTTGGTCCATTGAGTTTACACTGAAGGAAGCCATGCCACTGAACTCTTGGAAGTGTTGTCACAGTTGTTTTGGGTCAGCAAACTTAATTATTCAACATTTCAGGCACTGTGTGCACGCACTGAGCAACGGGAGAAGCATTACTACGGGCTGCTTCTCCTTGTTGCGTGTGTGATTTAGTTTAATAAATTCAAGCTACACCTCCTCCCGCATAATCTTTTGTGCTTTTGCTGTGTTTTTCTAGTTCTGAAAGAGATATCTGGAAAAATCAATTAGATGTGCAGATGTAATGATAAGATGAGGCAAGAAAAGTGCATGGTAGGCAAAAAATGACCTTTGTGATACCTCCACCTCAGCAGATCCACCCTTGATTGCAAATATTCATGACTAATAGCATCATTTTAATTATAATGGAGCACTTGTTGTAGAGATGCTGCAAATGCATCAGATTTTCAAAAGCTTTTGTGTTCAAATGTTTTGCCAGTGCTTGCTGAAACTCCTTCAACTGCAATAGTTTTCTACGAAACTTGCCAAAGCCAACTTAGAGCCAAAGTAATATAGGATAAAAATCCTAAATGAGGTAAAATACATTGATGGAAAAGCTGTTTAAATGCACAAGTGTTCTTTACATAAATACTTTCCCATAAATTTTTTTTCCATGTCTGGATTCGTTTTTCTGATGAAAACAGAAAGTGAGGGGACAAAATCCTTCTGGGAAACTCATGCACGGGTGCATGATATCTCTTGACATGTGATATTCTTAGCAATACAGAAATTTATAAATCAGGTCTTATTCAAGATCTTTCTTCTCTGTCTGCCACTTATTAGCATGTTCAAATAATTCTGAGAGATGAGTGAGGCAGATTGGCCACAATAAATCAACATAACACTATTGGTGAAAAGTTACAGTGACTTCAACTAACTTTCTAAAAATACTTCATCCATCTGCAAAGTTCTCTTCTTATCTTTCTTCAATTCCTCACTTCTCTTTGTCTCCTTGGTTACAGCCTTGGACAGAGCTCCTTATCAGCTTCTTCTTGCTTCTCAGCTTCTTCTCGCTCCTTTACCTAACAGGCCTGCTGTTAGCCCCTTCCAGTTTCTTTCCCCAGTTACTGCATCACTTGGCTTTTAATTGTGGCATTTGAAATGCCTCATTCAGTTTCCTTTGTACAGCTAAATCTTTATTATTTTCAATCAACCTCATTCTATATATCTTTAAACATGATATTTGCTTTCTTTTCCCCCTTGCTCTTTATTTTTCATTGGAAGCTGCTATGTAACTACCTCAGCCTAGAATCCTTTAAAAAACACAACAGTTGCTTCAGAGACACTGTGAAAACTGTGATCTGAATTGTTTGCATGTCTTTCACATGGTTTTCCCCCTTCACTTCAAGAAGGATGGGCCCAAAAACTGCAGGTCAAACATTTTCAGTGTTCCTGTACAATCACAATCACAGTTTGGGCTGGACTAGTGCAAGATATGCACCTTGCCATAGTAATGGCTGGGCAAGGACTGTCAGGAAAGATCACTGCTGCTTGAAGTATGGGAGATTCTGATTAAGGAAAAAAGTGTTTCACAATTAACCAGGTTGCCCAGAGAGTTTCCAGGATTTTTTTCTTTTCAGATTTTCAAGACCCAGCTGAATAAAGCATGCTGGTTCTGAATTAACTGTTGACCCTGCTTTGAGCAGGCACTTGTGCTACAGGACATCTGAGTATTTAAGTGTTTCTGGAAACATGAGATAGTTGAAAGCCTCCTCTTTTAAAGATGTTACTGAGACTGTGGTCTCTTCTGAACACTGATAAATTTTAAATGCCCTTTGATTTTTTTCATATACTCAAAAAAATAGAGTATAGAGTATAAATATAAAAATAGAGTTTTGGTCTATACTCAAAAAAATAGAAATGTGAGATATTTCTGTGGAAATGCAAAATATTGATGTGATATCATCACCTAGTTAGTGTAATGCTATTTACAATGCAGGCATAGAAGCTGAGCTAACACCTGTGTCTCACCATCACTGGAGGACCAGGATGCAAGTAAATGCCTGTGACAAAGTATTTATCATACTTGTGCAGTGAGATAATACAGAGAAGTATTTTATTACATGGAGGTGGGATTGGCACCAGAAATAACAGCTGTCAGTGGGAGACTCTCCAGAAATCCAAAAAATGACAATCATTCCAATCAGTGCTTGTAGTTTTGCAAAGAGCTTTTACATCATGCTTCAAAAGAGCAGCTATAAACTAAGCAGAACAATATCTATTCATATTTTTTCAGAAATATGGTATGTAGTGTGCCTGATTATAAATTAGGAATAAAAATCCCGGAAAGAACCCCAATAGAGATGGATAAAACAGTGAAGGCTAATGGAAAGAAAATAGGTGTGTCTGGAGAGCACAAAACATTGACACACATAAAGTGAAAACCTAGTAACACCCAAGAAGCTTAAAAATCCAGCCTGCAAATTTTGTGTAACTCCTCTGCGAACTCCTCTGTGAAGATCAATACAGGGAAGACGAGATGATGTTGCAGCCCTGTCAGAGTGGGAAATCTGTGATCTTGCAGGTGTCAGATCCCTTGTGCCAAAGCTGGTGCACATTACATAGCAGAGCAACAATAGACTGGCAGCCCCGTGGCTGGAATGCCACTTCTCCCACCAAACCAGGTCAGCTTTTGGTCTCCAAAACTTTCCATGATGCCATGGAAAGGTATCTCCACCCACAGGAGTGATGCAGGGATCCTTGAATGGTATTTCCTATTATTGCAGGGAGATTTCAGCTTTGAGACTTGTGCACGTAGCTTTTCCTGGTTTTGTTTGATGAGAGTTACCACAAGCAAGAGACCTGTTGTGGCATTAGTGACAACACAGCTGTAGGGCACCCTTTCCAGAAGGATCCTATTCTTTAAGTATGTCCTCAGTGTGATGAGGTCATATTTGAGCATGTCCACAGATCTGTCCATTCCAATGCGCTGTCCTCTCCTTACATTAATCAGGGTGCTGGGCCACCCTGATTGCTCAGTCTGAGGAGGCAGGAGCTGGACACACCTTTATGAGCATTAAGGACTCCTGGGGTGTTCTCTTTGCAAGCACTTCCAACACACAGCTCCACTGTTGAAGGCCCTAAGAGTTTTAGAGAGTTAGGATTTGATTAAAGAATAGCTTTTTCACTCAGCATATTCTAGGTCCAGTGACTCCTTTAAGGACAGATTGCAGAGCTCCAGAATGAAATCTTCCTTTTAAGTATGTGGTGCTTGCTAAATACTAATGGTTTCCAGAGGAAAAAACACTTCACTGGCTTCCCAGGCAACCTTAAGTTCAAGGCCAGCCTTGCAAAGGTGCACCATTCTGCTTGGATATTTGCTCCCTAACTCAGCCATGTGCATCCAGCCTAGTGCATCAAAAATATGCTTTTTTGACCCTAGCCAGTTGCACTTTAGAGTCAGAGTTATACTCTGATATTTCAGACCTGCTGTTCTTTTTAAATGTTCTTTCATAAATATCTGCAGCCAATGCCCAAATCCTTGGATGCTGAAAATGAGCATTTGCTCCTCTGAGTCGATGTCAACCTAACAGCTGCTCCAGCAAGTGCTGAGTGTAAACTACAGGGATGCACTAATTTTAAAGTGGTGGGCAAAGAACCCAATGTGCAGAGTGAATGAGGATGCTTAGAGAACAGAGTTATGTAATTCATCTATTTTGGGGATCA
>NW_005054402.1:2829212-2843691 GCF_000277835.1 Geospiza fortis | reverse complement strand
AAAGAGATTCAGTATCTGTTGGCACATCAGCATGTCCTATTTCCTATCAGTTTCTGACCATGACTTGGCTTTTCAGGTCATTTGTATTACAGACACACACAAAGATCCCTTTCAGGTTTCCTGATGTAGGAAAGAGGAGAAGGGACACTAATCTTGGGAAAACTAATGCAGCAATTGTCTGAATTATTCTGCTGTATAATTTCACAAGGCTGCTAGGGAAGCTGGCTTAGGATCCTTCCTTCACGTGATTCTTTGTTTCTAAGATGCATTTATAGGATCACTGCAAAAGTATGAAGCCCACTGTTACTGCTACAGGATGATAATTGTGCAAAATTAATGAAAAACTACAATCTGTACTTAGAGTCCTCAATCTTGAAGTGAAACAATATTGTACAAATTACAAGAAAAGAAGGAACAGTTTATAGAAGTATTGTATAGGCTTGGACTGCTTCTTATGGATTCTGTTTTTTAGATACAAATATTTGTGCATATATAGTAATTGTTATCTTTTCTTAAATGTTGAGAACCAGGTAGGTGGTGGGCAGTGAGAAAAGGGCAGAGGAGACAATAGAAGGAAAGTTATCTGGGTAATGGTGAAAAGTCTGTTCCTAAGAGAGGTTTACCCAGAAAAAAATTAATATAAGGACTGGATTTTATAGGGTTGGCCATTTTAATAATGACTAGGAACCATGGAAAATGAAGTGATTGCTTGGGCAGAATTGGTTAATTCTTACCTTCACCAGTCTATCCCATGAGACAGGGAGATCACAGGGAAAAAAAAAGAATAAGGGCAGAAATACAGGGTTAGGTCCTCAATTAGTCATCATTCTAGTTTGTCATTCATGCCCAGTACAAGCTATGCAAATTTTGATTTTTTACCTAGTCCAAACTGCAGAGATTAAAATGACAATGTGCAGTGCATGCAAGTGATTATCTAGGCCTGTTATAAAAAGCAGACAAAATTAAGATGAAGAGCCTGAATGTCTTATGGAAAGAGACACAACCTATGAAAAGATTTCAGTGGAGGTTAAGCAAAGAAAAAACAGTTAAAGATGAAAACTTTTAAATTGAGATAGTCTGTATAGCATTCATATAAGGTGCTATACTTCTTGGTGAACTAGGTTGTCAGAATTACTGTGAGATTTTCATGTTAGTAGTGATATTTCAGGAGATGCTAGGAAAAAAAAATAGTTTTGAGGAAATTTCTGATCAGCACAGGAATATTTTTAAAAAATATAATGAAAATAATATGCATGGTTTTAAAATTAAGAAAACGATTAGTTGAAGAATTTGATTTTGACACCTATTAATAGTCCAGGCAATAATTTATGAAAAGGCTGTATCAAATAGAGCAGGAAAAATACATAAAATGTGTAATCCCTCTAGCAAGCAATAAAAATAAATGTAAAAGTACATTAAGAGATTATCACAAAGAAACTTCAGATCAACATCTATATCTTTGGAGTTAATTTTTCATGGAAGTATTCACCTGGAAGTTTTCATTTAAAGGAGTTTATTTCTGGGACAAGGTCCTTAAAATATAACATAAAGCATTTTATTTGCTGCAAATTATTGCTCAAATAATGAAAAGCTTTGCATTAAATACAACATATTTTTCATTCTTAGTATCCCCATTATTAGAGGGTCTGCATCTCCTTGCATCTCCTGCATAGCACAGTTTTTCTTTCAAAACCCAAACAATTATTTATGCCAGTTCTGTATGTTCATGAGATTTTCAGCAGCCTGTGGACTAAGATTTTTTTCAGGATAGTCACTGGATTGCAGGGAAGGTCTGAAATATCATCCTTCTTTTGTGAATTGCGCTAGTCATTCCCATGAGATTTCATCAGGCTCCAGACTGCTTGCTTGGGTGCTATCTGCTCATCTGCAGTGGCTGCCAAAACAAGGGGATATGAACTTGAGCTATCTTTTCAGGAGGAAGGATAGAAAAATACATGGCTACCTGCATAAAACCCGCAGTCCTTCTCTGTTTTATCCTGTATCATCCTGAGTCTTCATGGTTCTTTTATGCAGAGCTGGCACAATCATTCTTACACTAGTTTTGTTAGGTCAAACCTGACACTTGCAGGTGTCTGCTGTTCCTAATATTAACTATTCAAACCTATTTTAGTAGATGTCCTAAATGCTTTTTAAATGTTGATTTTATAGAATGTGCATGTATGTGATTGTGTGTGCAGATTTTTACTTAAGAATTTTTACAGACTTTTCACTTCCTGAATCCCAAAGTCTTGAGTGAAGTGCTTGAGACTGGGCAAGGAATGGGAGTGGATTTTAGACTCATCCCTGTTTCAATATTAGATGCATTTCCCTCTGGGATTACTTGTGCTCCAAGATGTGCTGTCCTTGTGTGGCTTGTCAGGGATGCCATGGTGGTTGCAGGGATGACACAAAAGAACCTGAGCCCTCATTAGAGCTCCGAGTGCCCTGCATGGCACTGGGAAGGAACTCAGGCCTGCCCAAAGCACTCAGTGCCAGCAAGGGCTTGGAAATAGTCTGGCCTATATATAGACGTGAGTATCCATGTGCATAATCCAGTTTGGTATTATGCCTAAAATCCAATGATCCAACAGCAGTTTTGAGTATTGCACCAGCTTCCTGTCTACTGGAAAAGGTCATAAAATACTGTATTGTTCATTATAGCATTGCATTCAGCAGAGCATTGACAGCATGGTGTTTCAGTGTCATGAGGGCTAATATTTATTGATTACTGACTGTAAAATAACTTACCAGAACTTTAAAATCCAAATCAAAACCTAGACTTACACTGGCAATTCTGTAAATACTTACATATTTAGTGTTATTCACTACTAGAACTTAGTTCTAGTTTATTCACTACTAGAACTTTAAAAATGTGCCAATATGTACTTATTGAAACTACCTATGGCTTTTCTTATTGTTCAGGATGCACAACAGCATTTTTGTTACTGACCAGTGAAATATGTAGAGACTCAGAGGCAGCTCTCCTTCATGACTTCCCTTGACAGCCATTTTAGCATTCCTTCAGGCTGCTCTGGGCTGCTTCACCAAGCTTCAGATTCTTCTCATGAGAGAGAGATGAGGTAAGCAGGAGCCTCCATCTGGTCTTCAAAAGAGCCATGTAATGCTCTGTGACATTCTAGGCAGCCATCCTACAGGGTGGCATGCAGAGAGCGAGCACTCCTGCATTCCTGATCCCACCAGCAAGGCCTGCCATGCCCATGAGAGGTCAACAGGGAAATTCTGGGATAAACTGGACATGGCTGAGTTACACTGAGGGCAAAAGGAAGTGTCCATTCATTGCATGTGTTCTATTGAATTATTTCACTCTGGAAATAATTTAGGTCACAGCTATCATGACAGTGCTCAGTCCATCTCCCCAGGTAAGTGAACTTGAAATCAGGTGACTGGGACTAGAATCTACCAGCTTCTGTTCCTTCTCTGATCTTTCTCTCAGTGATGTTTGCAATTAATCCATCTTGATCTCAATGTCCACAGCCTAGGAAAAAATCATCATCAGTATATACTTTAATCAGAAAGAAAACAGGGAAATTCAGGAATACTGTGATTCTCAAGTGAAAGATTTTATGTAACTGGAGAAAAGACATACTGGTAAGCAATTATGTCCAAATGCACAGTTGCTAGTAGCTGCTAAAACCAAATTGTATGAGGACTGGACACAAACTAGAACTGTGGTAGGTGATCTTTTGAGAAATCCTTGTGCTGTTTTTTATCCAGTTAGAGACTGTCATGGGCTTGAAGCTTCATCTGGCTGCATGAACACAAAACCCACCTGAAGATGCCCAACATTGCTTACATAAATTACTGAACATGCTGCTGTGGTATTTGAAAAGCCACAAATCTTGTCAATCAAATGAAGTTCTAAGAAGTTTACTGACTGTCACTTTGGCCCTTCATTGTGTCAAGACAGAAACATTCCTTGGACACATTTAGAAAGTTGCCTCACCAATCATCCAGTGTGTCATCAATTACTTTGCTTCCCTGCTCAATGACCTACTAATATTCTTTAAGCCATAGCTGCAGTTAGAAAGCATTTTATCTGGAGCTACCCTCTGCAACAAGCAGCGTGGGAAAAGCCTGCTGTTGGAAATAGCACTGCAGGAATCTCACTGCAAAATTGAAGCCTTAAATCTAGAGAGTGGAGAATTCTGTAGGAATATTAATACACCAGATTACATCAATAAGTTTTGAAAATGTGCTTTAATCACTGAACAGTAGAATTCTAGAAAGTTTTGTGTCCTTTAACCATATTCCAGTGATGTACCTCAGGATGGGTTTAATTTCAAGATGTAGTATAATATTTTCCCATGACAAAATTAATAGAATATGCAAAAAAATTTTTTAAAAATAATTCAGGATTTTTGCAATATGGTCGTTGTTCCCCTACCTGGCTGTAAAATCTGTCTCATTGCTTTCCCCTTGTTTGCAGCCCTGGAGTCTGATTACATCCAATGGCACAAATTCAACGTCAGTGGCACAGCAGCTGCAAACAAAGCAACAGAGATTTCTTCATGCCCAATTGGTTCAGGTATCTGTACAATCTATAAGGGAAGGTCAGGGAAGGGTAGGTTGCTGGCTGATCAAGAAAAACTCTTGTCAGAGGAAAAGGCTGTGGTCAGCTCTTCCCTCCCACACTGTGGTTCCAGCACTTTTGGGTTTTCAGGCCTCTCCCTCATCCTCAGAAGTGCCATCCCCTGCCTGGTGTCAGTAATGCCTCCTGGCATGGAGAAGCCTTTCCTGTAATAAACTTCTGAGAATGTATTGTTATATTGTCTCATCTCCATAGAGCATTCTGTGAGTTTATGTGAAGCTAGAAGAGAACACCCTGCTCAAGCTTAGATCTAGCCTGAGAAAGTTTGCTGTTGTGCATGAAGAAACAGTCACACATGTGAACCAAAGTCTTCTACATATTTTTGTATTTCAGCCTAAAAAGGTGCCTATGCTCCCTTTGGAATCTCAGAATCCACCGTGTTTTCCCTCTTCTTACTCCAAGAGGAGCAAAAATTGTCTTCCATAGATCAGGTCTCATTTGTAGGCACAAAAAATTCCTAAGAACCTCCAGATTTTTTCATCCATACTTTGTATTTATGTGCACAGTCTTATACCTACAAAATATCATGAAATGCCTTTCAATTGGATATAATATTTAATTTTTCTGTATGTTGTTTCTTTTTTGTGGTAGTGTCTATAAATTTGGGTAGTTTTAAGCCTCTTACTGAGCAGCAGTTCAGCAGTTGTTAGCCCTGGTTTCCTGGGATCAGTTCAGTAGTGCCCAAAAGAGATCTGAATTATTAAAAGAATGCTTAAGACAGGGGAAAATTTGAATCTGAACATGAATCATCCTCTGACTGAAACATTGAAAGACCTCAATACCATTTTCAGCTCCTTATTAAACACTAGATACACTGTGTCCAAACAAAAGTGCAAACAATTACAGTGTGTGGTAAAAAAACAACATTCACTTGGTCCATTATCTGTCATTCCCACATTTGATATGCCAAGTTTAGCAAACAGGGATGACATTGCATTACTTATTAGCAGCTGTATTTTCAAATAACATAGTTTTTGGGTATGAGGGAGAATAATCCAAATCAAGTAAGCCACTTTTTCTGCATGTAAAGCAATGCCCATTTTGAGCTGCCATGCAAAATTTCTTTAATTACCACCACAGGCTCTATTTGTCTAGAAATAATGGGCACATACTGAATATTTTTATTTTTGTGTCTTGACTTTCCTGAAATAAACTGCATCTTATTCAAGGTATCAAGTTAAGCCATCTTTGTTTGAAATTTTAGGTACTACCCATCACTACCTTTGAATAAAAATGACACTAAATTTTCTACCACTTGTCCTTTACTTCAGCCTTTGCTGTCTCATGCTAAAGGTTCCATATGAATGCCAGACCGCTGTAAAAAAATTACCTTGAGAGTTTCATCAAAGGTTTTGCATATGTTACAGTAAAATCTAAAAAAGAGATTTTTGCCATTATCAAATGTGTGGAGATTTTAAATTCCTTGCCTGTTATGCCATTCCACTGTACATTTTTAGTCACATTATGCCTAGGAATATCCTTTAGTAATAGTTTAGTCATGTTTTAACCTTCAGGTTAATATCCTGGTGTTTCTAGGAGATCCAAATCTCCTAATAAAACATATTCCCATGAACCCCTGTATGCTGATTTAAGGGAAGGATATTGCCAGCTGACAATACCGTGCTGGAAGCTGTCTTAACTCTGTTTTCCTGGACTTGTTCAAGTGAATTTCTTCATTAATTCTCACTTCACTCACTAATCTATAGACTGAGGGAACCATGAGATCGCTAGAGCTTTTTGGAGTTTCTGGTTCTTCCCTCCCTTTCCCCATGTAATTTTACAACTCTTTATGAGATACAACAGGACCATAACATAAGCAAAAAGCATTCATGGTAAAAGCAATAATATCTTACAAATTCTGGGTTACAATGTGCAAATGCAAACTGTTTTATGTTTGTGGATACTTGCTTGAGTTTTTTTGGGGAGAAATACACTGGAAATCAGAAGAAGAATCTAACACAGGAAAAATATCTTGCAGCAAAAATAATCTTTCTTCATGCATATGGGAAAATAATGCTGATTTACACATCTCATTTCTTAGAAAGCAGGCAGAATTCTATATTTCTTTCCCAAAATTTATAAAGTCCTAATTTTTATCTCAGCTGCTTCAAATGCCTTCATTCCACTTAGCACATTTGGGATATTCAGAGCTATTCACAGATATAGGTAAAACAGAGCAGTGAGGGTCTAACACCATTTCAGCAACTTTTCAGTGGTACCAGCTCCTCATTAAAAACTTGATCCTCTTTCATTCTTGGGCCTTCTGCTCCTTACTAGTAACTAAACTTTATATCTGACCTTGAGTGACTATTCTTATTTCCCACAAATATTAAAAGTATTATCTTTTCAGTATTTTGTAAAAATATTTAGTTATAATCCTTCACTTGTAGATCACTTACTGTCTCATTTAAGTTTTACCTGCCTGCATTTAACAACTCAAAGTTTTCTTTGCAATTCCTTCCAACAGCTTCAGAGCTCACATTATCTTGGGTACAATTCTGAATTTAAAAGTCAAACTTCCAGCTTCCCAGGACTGACTTTCTGTTGAGGCTTCTTTACCCTGTAAATGAAATGTCAAATCAACGAAAGCATCTGAGGGTGGGTACATGAGGGTCAGGAGGGTGTGTGTGACAGTGACATCAACTGAGACAATAAAAGGGCTTCCAAGTTACTTAGAAGCTCTATTTTAAAGTTACATTTAAGGGGTCCACTAAACCAATTCAGTGGTCTTTAAATATACTTGACATCGAGAGACAGTCATCTGCTGACATACCCAAGCCAGAAATCTCTTAAACATTCTATCTGGTAAGTATACTCTACTTTTTTCCAAGTTCTCTGCAATACTTATTAGACTATTTTATCATTGATTCTTTACCCATTTTTGTGTTAGTTTCTTTTCAGACTACCTAAAAAAATAAGTGAATGTTAGCAAGGTCAAACTGTTCTGTTATCTGAGCTAAATCTGTGAAATGAAAAAGTCAGAGAGAGACAGTGAATGAGAAATATCTTGAAGTGAATTCAAGTCCTGAATTTATAATCCTGCGTTAGATGGACTGCTAGGACCTCGTTGATACTGTCATGTAAGAGACAGTGTTACAAATGCTTTTCTGACCTAGAGCAAAGCTGCAGAAACTATTGCAAAAAATGGCATTGTGGAGTTTCATATCTCTTAGGTTTCAGTTACTCTGTATCAAATTTCTTAAGTCGTAACAAAAAGATGCCTTTTCTGCTTGCCAATACTGAAAATCCAGACTAGAAACTGATATTGGAACTGGGTTGGTTTTGCTTGTAGTAGCATCATCAGTGGTAAATATTTTCTAAATATATTCCAAATGGCAGTTCTGATGATGATGTAAAAATCAGAGGGGAATTCATACAAGAAAGGCAGGATTATCCCTGATAAAACGAAGGGCATAATTTTGATTTTTCTTCTGTAACTCAACAGTGGTTGGGGTAACTCAGTAGAGTTATGCCTCTGTGCAAAATTGTCAGGGAAAGTGTCAGCCTCTTTATTCTAAAGAATATGCAAAAGAAATAGAGAAATAGAGAAAGTTTTATTCTATAATTCTTTTCATTTGAATAGCTATACACCAGTATTTCACTGGACTTGAAGGCTACAAAGTCATAATGATGATGATGATGACAATAATAATAATAGTAATAATGGAAGAATGTGGTGCTTTTCACCCAATTATGCAAGAGATAGGTACCTAGATGATGATAAAGATGATGATGATGATGATGATGCAGGGCAGCTAAAGCTGACCAAAATTCATGGAGTTGCCCAGGAAGTAACAATAAATTGCTCACAAAATTAGTATTAGAAATAAATCCTTTCACAAAAAAAAAAGGTTTTGCAAAAACTCTTGTCTGATGTTTTTCAACTTTTTTTTCTTAATTTAAATTTGTCTGGAACAAACACAAATAATTTGAACTACAGACTTTATGTGCATTCATTTCTACCTTTGTAGACAAAATGACTTCTATAAGAAACCTGGCCCAGGCTGCAATCATTTTATGTGCCGTGTGCTTTTTTACAACCTCTGATGGAAGACCAATGGTGTAAGTACATTATCTCACACTGGATGGCTTTTGCTGCTCCTGAGAATGTGACGGTTTGTCTGTGCATGTGTGTGTGAGTTCTGTCCCTGCTTTTGAACCCCAAACTCTGTCCTCTAGAAACAGCTCTAGAGATCTCATTCTGAGTTTATATCTATATATATAGCTGAGTAGAGGGATAAAAATCATGTAAGTCTTCTCTTATTATTCATATTGGATAAGCTCCATGTCTTGGGGGTCTACACAGGTGAACATCTTTTGTACTGTAAGAATCTAGCTGTAACTCACACAGACACTAACATCCACCAGCTGAGACACAAATCCATAGGGAATCATGCTTCCTTAGCTCTAGTGATCACATAAAACTACCACTGAATAAATGCCATAGTTTCATTGATCACTTACCTAATATTATAAAAGCCCTAAGCTCCTCTACAATAGCTGAACTAAATTATAGGAACAGCATTGTCACAAAACTGAACTACATCCCACTTGTGAAGCCTTCTCACTGATATATCCATTACCAATAACAAAACACCCCCCACTCTCCCTCTGTCACCAAAGGGGTACTGGGGACAGCCAAAAGTGACACAGAGACTCCATCATCAGGAGGCATGAAAAGGCACTTTATTATTAGAAATCTACAGTTCTTATAGAAACAATGGTGGACCTAAGACCTGACTGGCCTTTAGGAATCTTCTCTCACACTAGTGGTGAACTATGAATAGCACACTCTGGAGAACCATATCTATAAACAAAGGTTACAGAAAGAGAAATAATAGTTGTTTGAATTCTTTCATTGAAGTTTCCCACAGCTTCTACACAGCTTCCCAGGATTTTCCTGGGAGAACCATGTCTCTCTGTGCAGAGGATATCTGTCAGGACCCAGGACATGCCGCTGGCTGTCCTGAGCAGCCAAGACCCCTGCCAGGGATCTCAGAGACCCTGGTACAGAGCCCAGGATGCCTGTGGGTTTGATTGTGACCCATGGAGCAAGTTACCAACCTTAGATGAAAATCTGCAAGCCACGACAAATTAAGTAGAATGATAGTGAATTTATCACGAGGTGAAAAAGTAGATTTTTTGGGGTTTTTTAGAAAGGGGGTTCAGGGGGCAAGATGGAGGAGTCTGGGCATGTCCAGCCTTTCTCCTTCTTCTTTTTGGCCTCCATCTTCTGCTGTGATGTTGGCACTTTCAGATTGGTTTAGAGTAGAAGTTCACTGTCTAACATAGGTGATAGGTATTGGAAAGTAACTGTAAACATTGTATACGTACTTTTTAGTATAAAGACATAACACCACCCCGGGGGAGGCAGAGTGCCTTGGGCTGTCTTGCTGAGCAGACCTTGGCAGGACAGGAGAAATAATTTTATAGGTAAGATACAATAAACAACCTTGATACTGAGAAATGAAGAGCCCTGACTCCTTCTTCAAGCACTGGGCTGGGAAAAGAGACTGTCAAACTCTTCTTAGGGTCACTCTGACAAGCTAGAGATCACGACAGATATGTAATTACTACATCCCTCTCTTCTCCAGATGTCATTCTATGCCTTACAGATCAGCCAGGCAGCTCCTACAGCTATGTATTGTGATTCTTACAAAAGTTCCCAAAGCTGGGCCTTTGGGCCGAGTTCTGGACCCCAAGAAGGGCTCCCATGGGCCTCTGTCTTTGCTGTCCTTTGCTGCAGGAGAAGGTCAGTGAGCGAGATGCAGTTGATGCATAACCTGGGCGAGCACCGGCACGCGGTGGAGAGGCAGGACTGGCTGCAGATGAAGCTGCAGGACGTGCACAGTGCCCTGGAGGACGCTCGCACCCAGAGGCCTCGCAGCAAGGACGACGTCGTGCTGGGCCGGAGGCTGCTCCCGGAGCACCTGCGGGCAGCAGCGCAGAAGAAATCCGTGGATGTGGACAAGGCTTACATGGAAGTCCTCTTCAAAACAAAGCCGTAGTGAGAGCAGCCAGAGCGTGTGTCTGTCCACGTGAGCACGTGTCTGTGTAGCATTGATCAAGTAGGGCATTTCATTCATATTTATTCCAGCTGCAGTAAGGATTAAAGGCTCTGTTCAAGGCTGTAGCCCCGCTGAGTGAGACATTTCACAACCAAATAATAAAATGTATTCACAGTCTACCCAGGACCACTGCTGGGTACATTTTGGCTGATGTATTTTATAAATTGCCAGCATAAAAGGAAAAAGAAACCCAAATCAGTAAGAAAGCTGGAAAACCATTTAAGGCCAGTTCTGCAACTCTAACATGGGCAGGATTTGTGTGTAATCACCAGGCCTGCTTGTACTGTTAACCAGGAAGGAATAAATGCAGGGGAGCCTGTCTCCAGAAAAGGGCCTAGGGTTAAACTTTGTTTAGCTTTGTACTAATGGAAATACATAAATTGAACCCACATCTATTTTCAGAAGAAGGACTAAAATCAGATGAACATTAATTACATAGCAAAAGCTGCATGATAATAATTTAGGATTAAAGACTGCAAACAGAAAAGGGATAGGATAGGAAGGCAAAGCTTAAGATTAAAGTACAAAGGGATAAAATTAAAACAAATTCTGAAGAACTTTGCAAAATACAGAAACAAAGGGAAATTTTGATTACCTTCCCCTCCTCCAAAAGATGAAACCCTATAATTAACTGCAGAAACAGTGGGAGCAGAGATGGTAGCACATATGCAAGTCTGGCCCTAACTATAGAACTGGGAAAGGATTCTACACCAGACAATTACAACTGAAACGAAAATCTTGTGATATATACTTTTTGTCCCTCATTTTCTATATAAACTATTTGTCTTTGAACTTCTGTATGTTGTGCTAGGCCTCATGTGTAATTTATTTGTGAGACCAGTGGCTCTCATGAATAAAATTACTCATTTCCCTAACCAATTTATTGTAGAATTGGGATCTCAGTTTTCCAGACCTCCAGAAGGAGAACATTAACATGCAGAAATCAGCCTGGGAGAGGAACCATTAGCTGCAATACATTCAAACTCCAAGCAGGACTCAGAAAGAATTGTATAGGGAAAAATCAATTATGGCAATGATTTTAAAAAGCAGCAAATACAAAATGACTTTGCATGCTCTGTGCACACACGTGCTCAGGAGCCCCAGCCATTTCTGATGAATAAGAAGGAATTCCCAGCAGGAGTACTGGTGGGTGCCTCCACATTTGCCACTGGCAGAGCTCAGACTCAGAGGAATTGCTGCTCTAAGCCCAAGTGGATGTTCCCAGGCTGGCTCTTATTTGTTTGTTTGATGTCTGGCACACCTTGGGGAGCCTCACAAACCCCTCCTAACTCCCCACAAATGTAGATGCAACCTGCTGAGGGCTAGAGATGTGTTTGTAAGCAGAGACCTGGCCCATCCTCTTGGCCATCCTTGCAGCAAGGCAAAGGCCCTGATGCTGGGAGCAGATGGCACAAGGGTTCTGTGACAACTGTCTGCTTGTAGGATCGAGGCCTTTAGGTGCACTTTCTATTTATTCTTTAATCAGGCATCTGTGCTAACTTCAAGAAATAAAATTGCATTTTTGTACCTATGTCTCACTTATATATTACCAAATAAAGTGGACCAAAAGCTCTTGGACATTATTTTAAAGCATAAGAACTGACTGGCCTGTGACTGTTTGGATATAATTTACAATTTGGGGTAAGACTATGAAGCCATTTGATTTAATGACAGCAAAATAAGCACAAAAGTAATGATGAGAGTAATTTTTATTTTCCTTTCCATTCTTCCTGCATACAAAATCACAATGGTGGTTAAATAAAAAGTGTTTATCTAGCACAAACCTATTGATGTCCCCTTGCAATAATGACACACGGATAAACAATATAGTCTTCAAGTGCAAAAATCATAACCTGCTTATGATCTAAAAAAAAAATTCTATTCTCCAAACCACAATTCCTCCTAATCTTCAGCTACCCAATAGATGAATGATGATTACAGAAATATTTAAACTTTCTGTACACTTACAGTATGACTTTTCAGGACTAGAGACAATATAGTGGCAGATTAATTAGTGCTAGGTAATGCCCATTAAAAAGAAGATGTAATATTAATGTAATTACTAATTATCTAGAAAGTAGATTTGTTACGGATTTTCAGCTTAAACTTCTGATCAGTGTAGCAGCAGTTGCAACAGCAAAAGGTTCAGTGTGGGGTAGAGGATGTTATCAAAAAACATTTTAATCCTAAAAAATGCAAATATTCATCTTCACCTGGACAAATGTGTAATCTCTCTTTCATAGACTGAGGGGACCAGAAAGAGGATGGTGAGAAATTATAGGGCCACTGAAATGCTTATATAAATCTCATCATAATAAATTGGAACAACAGGAGTCAGAAAAGAAATAAAAGAGGCATGATAAAGGTATGTCAAATAACCAGTCCAGATGTGGCTTCACTAGGGCTGAGGAGAGGGGAAGGATCACCTTGCTTTGTAATCTGACAAAGGGCTTTTTTGGCCTATCCTGTGCAGATGCATACTGACTGTACACACCTGTTTTTTATAGAATTCTCAGTGAAAATCAATCGTGTCTCTCACTGGTGACTCATTGAAAAAAAAACACCAATATCAGAATTAATCCACAGGGGAAGCTAAACATGGAAAAAAAGCACATGGAAAAAAACCCCAACAAGCTCATGAAAATTTAGCAAGGCCAAAATCACAAGAAGTCAAACAGAAACAAGACAGACTGTGAGATCTGTAGGTAAAACCTCCTGCTGGCTATTTGGCTGATTTGGCTTTCTAAGATGCTCCTGACCTTGCCTGCTGTAAATACTTGTGTTTGGTGTTGCTTATTCACCACTGGGCGTGTGGCATCTGACTCCTTGCCTCGTTTGCACATTCTGACAGCTTTTGTGCCAGCTGCTTGCCCCTCATTGTTCTGCTGCTGGCTTTCTAGAACTGGGTGGTTTGTCTCTCTGGTCATTGTTAATGGATAGAAAAAAGAATTCAATCAACAGATTCATGGTTTGTTGTCTGTGGTAGCGAAGCTGCCATCCTTTATGGGGTGTTTGGTTATGGCACAAGTCCTTGATCTCTTGTCTCCTCTTCCCCTCCTGTTCCCAATGCGCATAAGGATTTATAAAGTCCTTTCCCCTGATATGGAAGTCAAACCTGCTTGTATTTAATAACGATGCATCAGAGAGTATTTTAGAAAAAGAAATGTTTTCTTTAGATTTGAATCTATCTGGGGCTCAGTATTGACTGTTGCTCAGTATTGGGTTATTCTTCCTCCTCTGTGCCACGAGGGGTGGGAAGGGTTTAGTGCCATCTGTGACATTTCAGTACATTGAGGGTGCCTGAACTGCGGGACAGGATAGTTCTGCTGGGGTCTTATGGAATGACAGCCATGTCTACTAATTGTATCCCTAAACAGACTGCAGATTACACAAACACCGTTTTTTCTCTAGGCCTGTACAAACATAGAGTTGTAACTAAAATCAGGAATCAGTTTTTGCATGAAAGTTGAGATCTCAGGGACGCCAGCTCACCTAGATATAAAGTGTATTATATGGCAGCTGGCCCGCCATCATCCCCTCAGCGCGGCTCTTCAGGGGAGATGCCGGCTCCACAGAGGAGATCCCGGCTCTTCAGGGAGAGCCCTGCTGCACAGGGGAGATCCCGGCTTTTCAGGGAGATCCTGGCTCCGGAGGGGAGATCCCAGCTCCTCAGAGGAGAGGTCTCGGCTCCACAGATGGAGCCCGGCTCCTTAGAAAGGATCCCGGCTCCACAAGAGGAATCCCGGCTCCTCAGGAGGAGATCCCGGCTCCTCAGGAGGAGATCCCGACTCCTCAAGAGGAA
>NW_005054402.1:2820978-2828508 GCF_000277835.1 Geospiza fortis | reverse complement strand
GCTGGGCACAGCCCAAATCCCTGCTTTTCATCTTGTGTTGTTTATTGGTAGCACCTGCAGTCGCTGTGAGGCCTGTACAGAGACAGTGGTATTGCCTGACAGCCGTCGTGTAATTCCTGAGCAGTCATTTACCCTCTCAAACGATTTCATCATGAGTCCAGTATCTTTATGATTTTTTTTTCTGTGTTACCATATTTTATTTGTAGAAAATATCGGCTGTTTATATGATAAATCTGTCATAGTACAATTACTTGTTGCAGTTGCCTGTCATAAGTTTTTTCCCTTTACGTTCACTTTTGTCTGCGTCTTTTTCCTCTTCATCTCTGGTCCCATCCAGTGTGTCACTTTAGAACCCTTTTCTTTCAGAATTTGGATCGAGCTCATCACAGACCTCTCCCAGGTTTGTTCCTGTCACTTGTCTGGCTTCTTTGTCCAAAGGAGTGGTTGAGCCTTGTGTCTTTTTGTTCTTTATTGTTGCCTGCCTCTTACAAATTCGAATACATGCTTAAAATCTGGCTTCTCAGTAGCCTTTTGACTGTTGACACTGTTCTCCTTACTTCTGTTTGCCTGTATTCTTCACGGATCACCTTCAGTGATTAATTTAAAGAGTACTTAGCTCTCTTGTTGCTTCACCTTTGTTGATCCTTTCCCTGGAAGATGCTTTCTTTTCCTCCTACGTTTGCCAGAGAACCCCAGTGTCCCAGAGAAGCAATTCAAATTATCAACCTCACTATTCAGAGTTCATAACCAGGTGGTGCATACTTGTTATCTTTTTTTGTGAGCTGAAACACGTGTCTCTGCATCATCTGGTGTTCGATGCCTGGAATTTCTATAGCTTGAGCACAAGTACAGTCAAAAGGAACTGGATGATTTTTTTCCTTTTTTTTTTTATCCATTGCCCTGTAGTTAGGGCAGTCTGTTGTACTGTGTTTGGCAGGTCTGTCAGTGTGTCTTGGACTGAGTCTCTTGCAAAACATCAGAGGTTTTATTTTCTTTTCCTATTAAGACCTAGATTGCCAAAAGCCTTTGAGTATTACCCCTGGATTTGTACCATTTCTGTCTCCAAACCTCATCATGCATCCTGCCTGTGCTTGTCATTGCCCTCTGTGCAGATGGTGCTGTGTGAGGCTGCTCTGGGAAGTGTTTTCAGCATGCTTGTGTTTGTGTGTTAGTGCCAGGGAACCCGGGGGTTAAGAAAGACAACAAGCTAAAGCAGCTTTCACATCCCACATTAAATTCCTTCTTAAAGCCCACTTTTCCTTTTAGGCACAATTGCATTTGAAAATGGTGAACAGCTGATGTGTGGATGACATTGTGTGTTAAATTAGTAACAGATGTCATCACTGTTGGGTTTTCTGTCACTTTGTTATAAACTGTGTGTTTTTGCAGCTTGTGTGCTTTGGGCTGGGGCTGCTCTGTCCTGTATTCACACACAGAGATCAGAACTTCCTTGTGCCGGTTCCTTTCAGCACAGCTTTCCTTTAGCAGCGTTGCTTATCCATGAAAGTATGTATCTCTTTAAAATACGTGTGAAAGCTAATTTAGACTTCATTTCAGGTGTGAAAAACTGTGTGCATGGATTTTCTTGCTCGCTGAGATGTGTTGTCCGTGCTGGGCACAGCCCAGGGTAGAGACCTTGCTTGTTCCTCCAGGAAATGTGGTTGCTGCTCTGGTGCCCTGCATCTCATCCCTGGTGCCAGGTGTGGTGGAGCCCTGTGCCTGTGCAAGGAGCTGGGTTCTGCTCCTTTTGCTGTACTGAGAGCCACCATTCTGCTTTTGGAGGGAGAAGCTGCTCCATCCACTGGGCTTTTTACAGGTGGAGCTGGGCAGGTTTCCCACAATGAGCCCCAGTACAGGGTGGGAGCTGGCAGTCATCTGCCTCTTGCTTTTTAGGCTTCCAATGTCAAACAGCTGTTCTGTCATCGTGTTCCCTTTAGGAATTAAAAAGTTAAAGCTTGCAGGCTAGTCACTAGATATCTGTTGTTTATGCTGCTGTAGATAAGAATACCACCAGCTTCCTGTGACTGCTCAGGTTTTTTTTTTTCTTTTTTTTTCCTCCCTACTTGCTCATTAAGAGGAGCTTCAGTCCTGACCTGCTATGTTAATGTTGAGCCTGTATTGCAAAGGATGTCTCTGAGCTGTGCTTTAATCAGTGTCAGTTTGATACCATTTCAGTGATGATGATTTATAAAGCTATTTTATGTGGCTGAATTGTGACTGATGTCTGCACTAGTTTGCAAGAAACTCACTTGACAGGTATGGATTTCCATGGTATGTGGTGTTTGCATTATGAGCATGTGTCCTTTGAACTGGATTTCTTAATTAGGATGTAATGTCGCCGTGCTTGCATTCCCAGTAAATCTGACTTGGAAGTTCCTTTTTGTTGCTGCTGCTTCTGTGCTTTGATGAGTAGAGGCAGTGAACAGCAGACTGTCACCCCTTACAGAAAGTCTAAATATTTAATCTGAGCCTTGAAGTTTCTTTGTCACAACTAATGCCAAGTTTTGTCCTTGCTGGTGACTTGTGTATTGGAGCTTCCTGATTATCCTGGGTCACCTTTCCAGGGAGCAGATTAGAGCAGAGGAACTTCTGAAACCTGTCCTACTTTTGGAAATGCTTCTGACCAAAGCTCAGAGCTGAGTAGATGCCTGAATTATTACATGTTAGTTATTTGAATGTTTTCCTCAGTACTGACAGCAGGAGCCATCAGATCTTTGTTCTACCTGATGAACTGGTGGCCAGAAGACATCTTGGCTCTCTGCCTCAAAATTGCAGGGTACTGTAATCATCATTTTTAGTAAGACTCCAGATTTTTGCAGCCTACAGGTATTCTCAGCAATTGCAGAGTGACTGGCTGGCTGGAAATGCATTGATGTTGGTTTTGATTAGCTTTACTTCTTTGCTGAAAGATTTCCAGAGAGCATTTTCTACCCCCTCCTGGCCTGCAGTGCCTTGAAAAATGCAAGTCCTGCATCTCACAGAAGTTGCATGTCCGCTTCTGTCCAGCACCTGATGTCTGAATCTCGCTTGATCTGCTCAGCAACCTTTGTGCATTCTATTTGGTCATGGCACAAAACTGAATGCTTTAAGTATTATTAAAAATAATCTGTCCAACATCTATCACAAATTAGTGTATGATACATCCTTTCGTGAGCTCCTGAAGCAGTGCTGTAAACACCTTAATTACTGTATTTTGCACTGTCTGGGGTGGCTCTACCACACTGACTTTTCACTTGTCAAACCCACTGGGTCTTTGCAATTCCCTTGTATTTCAGTAGCCTGCAACTTTCATAAATTAGTGATGATTCTGGCTTCAAGTTGATGTTAGTAAATCTGAAGTGTTCTAGCTGTCTGTGCTGAAAGCTTTGAAAATTAAAGTCTGCTTCCTGATTTCCTATTATTCCCTGTGATGATTCTCTGGAGTATTTGCTTTCTGCAGAAGGGTATGAAATCATTCTTTACACCTGGAGAATTACTAATTAGCTAATCAGAATGTCAACCACTTTGGCCAGCATGTCAGTGTTGTGTGATCTGCTGAGGGTATTTGGATTTGATTCTTTTATTTCATATGCTCTCAGCTCCTTTTCACCTTCACCAGCATTTCAGATGTGGTTCCTTGTTTTCATGGAAGGTTTAAAATAGTATTTGGGGCCAGGTACTCTTGCAAGGATTGTTTTTGTTTTTTTCTTGTACACAAGGTCAGAATGTTCCTCAAAATATGCTTTGTTTATTGCCTGCCTTGTGAATCCATGCAAAAAAAAACCAAAACCAAAACAAAACCAAAAAAACCCAAAATAAAACAAACAAAAAAACCAAACAACCAAACCACAGCTGAAACATTATTTTTTGCTGCAGGAAAAAGTGGGTTTGCAGAAGTGTTTAAAAATTAATCAGGATGACTGGTTAGTTACTTCAGAGTTTATACAGCATTTTGGAATTGGAAAAAGAAACTCTTTTCAACAGAGCAAAACAGAAGAGCTCTTTGTTTACAGTCTTTAGTCTAAAGGTTTGTTAAAACTTAAAATTGAGAAGTACATTTGTTTATAATCTGCACAAAAGCACTATCAGCAGTGGTCAAGGAGAAAAAATTGGCTGTGTTACAGCAAATTGTTTTTTAGAGTAGTGTTAACTGTTGGGAGTGGAGGATGGAAGGAGCATGTTCATAGTGTGACATGCTTGGAACTAAACAAGAAGTTTCACAAGATGTAGCTTTGGACACTTGGGATTGTTTCCCTTCGTTCCATTGGTGTGCCCTGGTTCCGAGTTGGGTGCCAGCCTGGCACTTCATCAGTGACACTGCTGGGGTTCCCTGTGTGCTGTGAGCTGAGAGAAGGGAGTGCTGCTGTTCATGGCAGGCAGTTCCATTTGTTTCTGTCCTTCTGTGGCATCTCTTGTTTGTGAGGGCTTCAGCGTGGAGCTGCAGAGCAAAGCACGTGGAGGAGCTGATCCTGCTCTGGACAGGCTTTTGCCTTGAAGGGTGTGTGGACCTGCATCTTCCTGTTGAATTTTTATTGTAAGAAAGATGGGGAGAAGGCAGAGAGTGTGAGACAATTTAAGGAAGTAGCTTTAAATTGGCTTTTCAGCTGCAGTTCTCATAAAAACAGCTGCTTTTGCACATCTTCTGAGTACAAAAGCTAAATTCAAATATTGGCCTCTATGCAAAGAATCAGAACTGGGTGCTGCGTGCCTCTTTGGCACCTGCTTTGGTGTGTACCTGAGAGGGTGAGGTGTCTCTAAAGCTCTTAGATGGTTTTAAAGGGAAGAGAGGGTTTGTGGAAAGAAAGGAAAGCTTGTAAAGGAGCGTGTGCTGCTCCATGAGCTGCTGTGGTGCTTTGGCAAAGGCTGGAGTGGGAGCAGGGCCCAGCAGAGGAGGGTGATGGTGCAGTGGGAGCTGTGGTGTCCCTGGCCATGGCTGCTCCTGGCTCTGTGTGCACAGGCTGCTGTTGCCATGGGCAGCGAGGCTCGCTGTGTACCTGCCTGCAGAGGCTCAATGTAATGAACACAGTTTGTTTCAGCTCGGGATACAAAGTGTCTTTGTTCTCATATGGCTTGTGTGCCTGGTGTTGCACCTCAGTTGGGAACCACAGCTCCTGGGTTTAGAAACCAGCCCTCCTGCCCCTAGTCTCCTTAATAACACTTTTTCTGTTCGACGCAGGTTGTAGGTTTCTCCTTGTTTCTCCTGATAAATGTGTGCAGATCTTACAACCTTCTCTGTGTAATATCCTCACATATTGACTATGCTTTGCTAACCTGACTTTCCAGGTAATTTACAATGAAATGCTTATCAGGATTTTTTTCTTTTATTAGAAAGTTGAGTATTTCCTGTAATTTTAAATAAAATGTTTTTTTCCTCTTCCTGGCTCTATATGGACACCTGACTGTAGGAGTCTCCCATCAAAGTGCAGTTAATTATAGAAGCTGTAACAGGAATAAGACCCAACCCTGTGGTGGAGACTGTATACTTTGTATTAAACCTGTTTGCTTGGGTAAAACTGAACATGAAGGCAAAACTTGGATGCAACCAACATTTTTAAGAAGCTTGTTCTCTTCTTCCCCTGTAATAAAAACTTTTGGGTCTAAATTTAGCTAGGAGAATCTATATTTGCCAGGAGAACTATTTCATTTTCCATGACTTAAAGGACAGTTTATTTGAGAAGTAACTTTGTTTTCAAGAGATCTCAGTTGCTTTGGGACTCACTTCCACGTAGGATAAGTTTTATTGAATGTAACACAAATCTATTAAGGGTGGGGTAAGGTAGTAAGACAATGTTTCTGCAACATGTAGCTTAAAATTGTAAAGAAACATAATAGACATTACTAGGAAGGTTTATCTATCTATAATTCATTTTTTTCCAGATGTCATGCAATCATCAGCTGCTCACTTGTGGCTGCTTTATAGTTTTTGTAACCAGGTCATTCCGAATTATCCAACCCTGTTGCCACAAGTGTCACTTAGAGGTGATTGAACACCAGTCTGTAGAGATTGGCTGTCTCTGCTGACAGTCACAGGCTGGTTTGAGCTATGAGAGAATTCTAAAGGGAGTTGGACATAACATCAGACCCCACTTAAGGAAGCGTAGTTATTATATCTATTTTTATTAAGTTTTTGTGACTTCTCTGCAAAAGTCAGTGAAACTGGACCACATCAAGTGTCTCTAAGGATTGCTGTTAATTCCATTTTGTAGTGAGGACTCAGATGTAAATGTTAATTCTGTTTTCCTCTTGGTCAGCCATTCAAATTGTAAAACTGTTGGTCTCTGTTCTCCACTTGGTATCCTCCTTTGAATTAACTTTATGCATTTGAAAGAAAATCATGATATGTTTGTCTTGTGTTTTATAACCAGCGACTTTTCTGTTTGGACACAGTGAATTTAATTGTTGCAAAATTGAATTTGCCTGCCAGCATTTATAGAACTATATTTTTTTAATAACAAAATACTCTTTATAGTGCAGGTATCAGCAAAACGTGTAAAATATTATTGTCATGCAATTTCTGCTTCAGCGTATCCTGTTTTTTCTGTAATCTGCATTTAAAAAATCAAAACCTAACAACACTAAATTCTGCATGTCTGACTTTTTTTTCCTGTGTGGCATTACTTAAAGGTAAACACTGCTCTCTTAATGTAGGTTGTGAGTGCTGCATGTGTGCTTTTCAGAGCAGTAGTGTGAGGAAGCTGGCAGTGGAATGGCAGGACGGCCTCATCCTTATGACAGTAACTCCAGTGATCCAGAGAATTGGGATCGGAAATTGCATAATAGACCTCGTAAACTTTGTAAACATTCAAGGTAGGTGCTGTGTCCCATCTATTGCATCTCAAAAACTACACTCAAAGTCCATCCTAAAGGCTACTGTATCTGGTTGTGGCAAGTCCTGTCATAAACGTTGTAATTCTTCTTCAAAGGAACGCTTCTTAATTATTTTGAAAGGTGTTTTCTGACCTGATTTGTCAGCTTCCCCAATCTGTGCTTAGATTTGTTTTGCCATGGGTTGCATTTTAGTCCTTAAAAAGAAAAAAACCAAACAAAAAAGTGAACCTAAATGCCTTGTGTGCATATCAAAACACCGGTTGAGTGATTAAATATATGAATTTTTTGGGGATGCCTGCTAGGAGTTACATCCCTAAAAATATGTGCAACTAGTCCATGGTAAGAACTAATAGTTGCTTGCATGCCAGTATCACTCTCTGTAGCACTTTCTTTGTTAAGCTATGTGTCATATCTTGCTTTTGCCTGCGTCCCTCACAGTAAGAATGTTTTTTTTTTAATGCTTCTTGTTTGACAAAATGATGAAATTAATTAGTGTTTTTCCAGTGTGCAGTGTTCAAAAATGAGCTAAGCAAAGCAGTTAGTCACCTTGCAAATGTATGAGAAGAAACATATTGCTGGAAAGATATTTAAGCATCCAAATAAGTGTGTATCTTTCAAGTACTTTGCCCTTTTAGAAGTGCTAAATATAACTGAAACGTCTCTGTAAACGAGCTGAAATTGTTAGTTATTCAAGCTTTCCTACTGGCAAGATGATAGGGAAAG
>NW_005054402.1:2820284-2820967 GCF_000277835.1 Geospiza fortis | reverse complement strand
CAATACCAGCAACTCATTTCACATTTTACTTGTATAGATGCAGATAAACTGGACTCAAGTGTTGTCCAAAGTATTCTCTAGGCAATTAATACTGTGGGTTATTTTTCCTGCCATTAATTCTTGAATGATTCTGAGAAATTCAAGAGGGCAGGACAAAAGAATGCAGCAGTAATTAAAAGGCTCACAGGAAGACCCATGTAATTAGAGGCCTATGCTGTGAATAATGGAGTGGTTAAGGCAGACCCGAGGAGGGTGGCTGGTGCTGCAGGTCAGGGAAGGTTTGTGGGGTGTAGCTTTATGCAGCTGATTTTTTTACTCAGGGAAGGTTTGAGAGGTGTAGCTTTATGCAGCTGATATTTTTATTCAGGGTAGATTTGAGGGGTGTAGCTTTAAAGAGCTGATATTTTTATTCAGGGTAGATTTGAGGGGTGTAGCTTTATAGAACTGATATTTTTATTCAGGGTAGGTTTGAGGGATGTAGCTTTATAGGGCTGATTATTTTAATCAGGGAAGGTTATTGGGTGTAGCTTTATGCAGCTGATGTTTTTATTCAGGTGTCTGGGGGTGGCTGATGCAGCTCTGTTTTTAGGATTCCAGTGTGGCACAGCCTCGGCAGTGAGCAGTGTGGGTGGGATGGGCTTTGTGTGGAGTGAGGGCTGGGCAGTGCCCCCACGGTTCCTGCT
>NW_005054402.1:2814723-2820272 GCF_000277835.1 Geospiza fortis | reverse complement strand
GCTGAGCCCAGTCCAGGTGGTGACCAGGGATCTGGAACAGAACCTAAACCTGTTCTGGGACAGACGAGCCGTGATGGGGCTGATGGGAACTGAAAGGGGCTCGTTAGCAGCGAGGTCTGAGGGGTCTGACACCTGCAAAGCCCCGGGTGCTCTGTGTGACCAAATTCAGCAGGGAGCCAAGGACACAGGCCTGGTTTGTCTCCTGCCAAGGACATGGCTGTGTTTGTCACCTGTCAAGGACATGGCACCACAGGGAGAGCGCAGATCACAAGTCTCCAGCAACACGTGGGCAGTGGAGTTACTGCAAGTCTGGTGTCAGCAGTTCAGAATTGCCTCTAATCAACAACTTCCCTGAAGGTCCAGAAGCTACTGAGTATCTTCTGAGACAGGGAGAACCCAAAGGTTAAAGAATGACTTCTTGATCAGTCACAGAAATTAGGGTGATGAGCTGTAGTCAGCAGGCAAGTTTGGAATAAAGTGTGGTAGCTGGGAGCTGCAGCTGGGTAAATCCAACCCAGAGGAACAGGACACATGTCTGACCATGTGTGGTTTGGGGTGGATTATCTATGTTGGAGAAATGTTTCAATAAAAAGCTCTGCAGCTTTCTGCAAAGATTGTTTGATGCAGATAGGAGTTAACTCAAGGACATCCGTGGCCTGTGCTTTTCAGAAAAGCTACTGTTGATCTTTTCATGCAATCTGAATTCAAGGGTCACACATCAAAAGGTAGGAAGTCTATGCCTCAAAGATAATTGCAGCTATTGGACATATTTCTGGCAAAACACAATTTGTTTCCAATGCTGAACGGCATTTTTATGGAAACTGTATGCTAGGGATATAGTACTCAAGCTAACATCTGATCATTTAAAATTTTTTCCCCAAATAAAGTGGTTTTGGAAGTCTTTGAGAATGAGAATCTAAATAATAGTTTGACGTTGTAATGGAATAAAGGATAAAAAAGGATAAATATTTTGTTACCTTATTCCTTTGAGATACTGGATTACTTCAGAGAATCTAATTATTGGAAAATGCTGTACTTTATTCAAAAAGCCTGAACAAAATAATTGGATTTTGTGTGGCTGAATATGGACATATTACTGTACTTTCTGACTTGACACTTTTTCATCCAGACAAGTGAAAATCTATGTGAAAAGTACAGTGTGAGGGAAAAAATGCATCTGGAAGCATAAGTTGTAATAGTATAACTAGAACTATTATGTTAAAAGGTTTGAGTACTCCAGTCTTGTTTGTCTTACTCAAAATACACCTTGTTATCATCAAGAAAGAGGATATTTCTGGTTTGGAAAACATAGTGGTGAAATAAGAGCTTTGTAATAAATAATCTCAACAAAGGAGTAATATAGGAGATTGATTCTTAGCTTGTCACTTCTTGGTGCTTTGGAGTGTTTAATCCTTCAGCCTTAACATTCTTAAAATAGCTTAGATAATTTTCTTGACTCATAGAAAACATAATCTAGGGCTGTGAGCAGCCCTGTGTGTAGGGCTTGTGTGGCAGCAAGGAAAGCCACGGGTCTGTTTGGGGCCAAGGACAAGGGGCAAAACTGTCCAAAGGGGAATGGATTGAATCCTTGTACAGGTCAGCATTGTCTCCTGTTCTTTCTAGTTTAGTGAGTGTCCAGTTTTATAAACCTGCCACGTTGTACTGTTGTTTGCTCTCCTCCTGTTTCTTACTTGTTCTGAGATGGGCAATGGAATGGAAAATTCAGAAGGGAGAGATGTGGAAAATTAGGACTAAAAATATAATGCATATGATCCCTGGTATAAATCTGCAGAGCCTTGTCAGGATGAATTTGTATGGTGTTAGAGATGACTAAATAATCATACAAACAATCTTGTTTGTCTAAGCTATTACAGAAAATTCTTGCAGATGCTTTTTATTTAAGTACCCGAATAAGATGGAAGAAAATGTTCAGGAACCATACATTGAAATAATAGTGGTGAAGGTTTAAATAAATGGTCTCTGAGTTCATATTTTCATTATTAGATGTTGCTTTTCTGTACTTTTTATTCTAATTTTCATCAGTTATTAGTTTCACACGTGTGATTTCTCTATAGTGTTGGAGTTTTTGTTGTTGGAAGACTTTAATTCTCTTGCACTGAGTGCTTTTTCTAGCGTTGCGGTGAAAAACCTTTGGCTTAAATTTGCCTCTTCAAGATTTGTCCTGGATTTTTCTAAGTCTGCTTCTGTTTTAGTCCCTTTTGACAGTTTCTTATTTGTTCATTCTGTTTAGATATTATTAGATCCAAAGTCTTGCCTGCACTACTGCATTTATGAACAAAATGTGATTCAGCTTTGATTCCGTTGCCATGACTCTTGAATCTTTGAAAATCTTCAGTTGCTTTTTAAATCTTGTAAATAGATGAGAAGTTGTTGTGCAGATGCTAAATGCTGGGATTTTTTTTTCCCCCAATATTGTTTATGCCTGCTGGGAGGATGCATTCATGGATTGTGAATGGAAGTACCACGTGTCTCAGCATTTTGTAAAGTACATGAAGCATCACCAGAAGAGTTCCTTTCTCATCTGTGGAAGGATATCAGAATGTATAATCTGTTTTCCACAGGTTTTATTTCTCTTCCTGTGATTTCTGCAGTTGAATATTTGCAGCATGGGGCAGGCCTGCACAAGGCATGGCATGAAAATAATGAAGCCTGATTTACCAGGGGCTCAGGTCATACTGTGCATCACCTGCTTTCAGTCTCTGCAAACATGCCTAATTGCAGCCTGGCACTGGCAGATCAAAATCTCTTCATCCAGGCTTTGTAGGCACCAGGACGGAAAACCCTCAGGAGAAACTGAGGTGGGCTGGGAAGAGCTGATCTTGGAATCCAGAAAAATGAGCTGCACTCAGTGAGAGCTTTCAAAAACACCAGTCTGTTCATCTTCTGCAAGGTACCCAATGTATAGTGAGTGATCTTAGAGTTGTGAGGACTGGGGTTTTGATTTCCCTTTTGACATCCTTCATGTCTGCAATGACAGCTTATTGACACTGCTGAGAAGGGAAACTTAGCAACTTGCAGGGCTAAACCACACACTAAATCCTCCTGAACTTCTTCAGCACCCAAATTGCCTTTGCCAAATGTTGTCAGATATTATTTGTGGTGGACTTTGGCACATCTAATTGGGGCACAAAGCACTTTGGAGGTGATTATGCTCAGAACTAGGATTTTTTTTGGACAGCACTTCATTGTTTCTACCTCTGAGAACGGAAACTGTAATGGCTACGTAGTTTGTGTTTGGTCCCAGTTCTTTTGAATTTGAACTTCTAAAGCTGTTTTATGGAGGCCCTTTCCAGTACTAAGGAGGATAATATTACTCTGAGTTTCTTAGTTTGATTTTTATTTAACTTCCATGTTGAAAATGCAGCAGAAATTGGTATAACGTTCTTTTATGGAAGTCTTGTGTTTGGGGGCTTGGTAGAAGTCATAAGGTGTGAATGTGTTCCCTCCTAAAGGTTAAGTCCTTGCTGCTTTAAGAAATCCCTTTGGCAACTGAACACTCTGCTCATGAGATCCTTTCCTGAAATGGAACTGCATTACTAAGAAGTACATTACTCATGGCTGAGAGAGCCCACTTAAGACCAGACTTATGTGAATATTAAAAAATTTGAGGGTGGAAAGTGTTGACAGAGTTTCTGCTTCGAGCTGAAGGAAGATCCCGTGGCAGCCCCCAAATTAAGCAGTGAGAATTCTTTCTGAGGGCTTCCTTCCCTGGAGCCCCAAGTCAAGTGTGGCTTCTGGACTAGGTCTCTGTAAGATTTTCATGGGTGCGTGTCCTGTCCTGAGGGGTGGGTTTGTGGGATTTGGGAGCCAATCTATCCATGGCATGTTTCTTCTGCCTGATGTAGGAGTAATGAAGAAAACACATCCTAATTCTGCTGTGGAGAAGAGACCCCATTTAGGGAACCAGAGTACTTTCTCTTGCTGCTGGGGGACTTTTCTATCAGAGGCAGAAAGTGCCTGAGAGAGGTTTTTCCAGCATGCTTTTCATGCAGCTTATTATAGCCATGTCTTCCTTGGCTTATATTGAAGGGAAGAAAGGGCTTACAAGGTTGATGGTTATTCTTCCCCTGGGGCATGGGGAGGGTGCTTGTGTGAACCATCACAAGACCCTAAAACCAGGAGAAAATTCACTGGTTTGGGTAATTGAAATTGTATGAGCAGAAATCTTCCTTCCATGTGTAAAGAGCTGACTCTTCAGCCTGGAGTGCCGATGTTCTCCTGCCTTTCCAATCACAAGTCTCTTGTTTTCCCTACTGACTTCCCTCTTTATTACAGCAGTCATTTGCTGAACAATTCTCCTCATTTCTTCAGCTTGCATCATGTTTTAATTTCCACCCTATGACATCTTGATTGTTATTTATTGTAGGACTTACTTTTAAGCTACTCCTCCAGTGTATTTTGACTCCTTAAAACAGCCTGCAGACATTCTAAAAAGAATAATTTAAAGAAAGCTGTCTCATAGTGCCAAAAAACCTTTAGAAAATTTTATGGGCTTGTGTATTTATTTGCTGTGTTGCTTTTTGTGCTTGGTGGGCTCACCTTGGTGACCTGTTGATGTGAAAATGGACAATAATTTCTGATCGGTAAATGTACTGATTAATATAATTATATACTCATTGTGAAAAAAGCCAATCGCGTGTTTTTAAAATTTTAAAAGTTTAATAGTAATAAAATGGTTATAAAAATAGTAATACAATTACAGTAATAATAATTTGGACATTTTGAATTAGGACAAAATGAGACAATAGAAACAAAGAGTTACGGATGGCCGGGTACCTTTTTTTGGGCAGCACAAGCCCGAAAAAGGACCCACGTTTACAAAGGATTAACCCTTAAAAGCAACAGCCTGTTGCATATTCATACACCTCATACATGCTGCATAAATTCCATTCCATCACAGGATTCTGTCTGGTCATCCTCAACTTCTTCCTCTAAATCTTAACAGTGCCTTCGAGGCGGGAAGAAGTTAATTTCCTCTGATAAGAAGGCAATAAATTCTCTTTCTCTGAAAGATTCAGGTGTCCTGTGGCTGCTATCTCGCTGCGAGTCCTTTCTTTAAAAAAAGTATCTTACATAGCATAGTTTCTATTTTAGCCTTCTGTTATAACCTAAAACTATATTTAACACACTACTTAAGAGAATTAATGCAGCATTACTTTCTAACACAACATATATAATATTCATTTTAATATTTGTGAAAAGGCAGTCATAAAATAGGCATTTTTCACATAAATGATGTTTAAGTTATTACAAAGGAGAGTAATTTTTCCCTAGCTTAAACTTGCTGGAACAGGGGTGCTTGTAGTTAAAAAATGGAGGTTGTGCTGTCTCGTTCTCAAAGGGCTCTTGCTGTACCCGCTTATGACCTGAGTGTCAGGTGAATTCATTTTCAATATTAATGCAGGCAGACGTTCCGGGAGCGGTCGGAGCGTGCCCCGACGCTGGCGTGGCTTTGCTGTGGGGCCGATCCCGGGGCAGCGGCGCTGAGCTGGTCCCGGCGCTGCGCTGTGCCGGGGCCGGGCGGCGGC
>NW_005054402.1:2808119-2814713 GCF_000277835.1 Geospiza fortis | reverse complement strand
TGCGGGGTCACACGTCAGCCAAACGCGCAGCACGCACGGCTGAGTCAGGCTCCGCCACAATCCCGCTCCAGAGCCGGCGCGCCGGGCTCAGTGCGCTTCATGGGAGAGCTGCGGGCGCTTCTCCTGGAGCGGGTGTGATGGAGGGAAAAGTAAGGCTCGCTGACGGTGCCGTGGACTACTGAAGAAATATGATGGAAATATCAAATATGCTGAACTTAATAAGTAATGCCAAAGGATGCTGATCTGGATTTCAAAGCTGCCTTTTTGGAAGGAACGGAATTCCTTTGTGCTCTGATTCCGAAATTGTTCCCATGCTTCTGTGTTTCCTCCCTGATAGACACGAGAGGAAGGTGCGTATTTGTTAACAGGAATAACGTGTGGGCATTATTCAGGAGAAGAATGAGCAAAAGGCAAAGTACTGTCCTTTGTGTGCACAGGTCAATTGAAATGTCTGCTGACAAAGAACGGGCTTGAGGGGGAGGAAGAGGGGCATAAGCGCTGTCGTTGTGTAAGTCCTGGCAGGATGAGCAGAAGGGATTTCTTCTAAAGCCTTGGAGCATGGCAGCTGTAACTTAGTGCACAGATAAAGCTTTATAGCCTGATTCTACAAGTGTTGATTATGGGAATCACCCTAGAAAAGGATGGATCTAAGTTTATATTTTAAGGTGAGTTAATATAAGTTTTAGAAATAGATGGGGGACGGGGAGAAATGGTATAAGTCTTGGTTAATTTTCCACTGCTCTGTTCTTTTCATTTATTTAAGGTTTTAGGATGGGTAATAAATGGGAGTAATAAATATATTGGTTAAGCACCATAATTTTGTGTAGACACGAGCTGGTTGTATAAAACAAGTATATTTATTGGCAGTATTCAGTAGGATGCACATGGAGCTTTTATGTTGGAATACAAGCTAATTGTTTTGGCAGTAGGATTAATTCGGTCTAATGACTTCTTCTAATAATTAGTAATATATTCAAAGCAATCTGTTGTTATGTATAAAGACAAACTGAAGCTCTCCTTCCACAGATGACTCCAAAGCATCATTAAAATGAAGAGCATTTACATTTTTTAAAAACAGCTCTTCCCTTAACTACAAAAATAGGAAGCATTACCAGTATGACAAGTTGCCATTTTCATGGTACTTTTTTTTCCCTCCTTCACATCATATTAAATAGATTTGCTTAAATAAAACCTTGAGCTTATTTGGTTTTCTTCATGAGGCAACTGCTTTTAAAGAAAATGCCTCATTCCCTTACCAAGACAGAGCTTCCTTGATGTGTGTCTGAAGGGGAAAATAATTTCTATGACTGCCTTAAAGTTCTTGAATGGGTGTAGTGCACATGTTCCAATGTTCCTTTGCAACCAGGGAAAAATGAGTATTGAATTTGTGAGTATTGCCAAAAGACATGAATATTCATGAGGTTGTTTAGTTGTTTTGGTTTGGGTTTGTTTATTGGGGGGAGTGGGGGGGGGTTGTTTCTTTTTTTCCCTGTAGAAAAGTAATTGATAAAGCAAGATGTTCTTCCCTTTCATAAACTTTTGGGTACTAGGTGGCCTTACGTATGTGGGGCTTTTTCCAGTTTTAGTGGATGAAGGGGTGAGGATTTAAAATGGTGTTTTCTTTGTTCTTTTTCCTCTCTTACACTTTTAAATTAAATGCAATGTGTCCTTCAGCATGCAGGAGAAAATTCTGCTTATGGGTTGGGGCTGTGTCTTACGGCTTCTGCAGCCCAGAGTGCAGCTGGTGGTCATCAGCTGAGGAATCCATTGAAAGCTGACCTTGCAAACACTTCTTTTCAGGGTGAGATGGTCCTTGTAGCTTCAGGTCTCTTTCTTGGAGGCTTGAAGTCAGGCTCTGTGCAGGCTCCACTAGGTGCTGTGGTTGAGATTTGGGGTGAATACAGCCTGGCAGCCATGGCTCCCTGGCACTTGGAACTTGCAGTGTTCCACTGCTGTTGGAGGAGTCCTGGGGATGTGCCTGGTCTGTGTGGTGCTTCTGTGAACCACAGGAGTTCCTGTCTGCCCAGTTCTTCAAACGGGGCAGCTCTGCTTTGGTCCATCCCATGTCCACTGGTGTAGATGGGAAGGAAGCTGCAACAGCACAGCTGTGGAACTCCCAGTAAATGCCAATTTGTCATGCCTTCCTCACTGGGACCAGGTTTGTCCTTAGCCCCTCACATTGCTGGTGTGCAGTGAAGGCTTTGTGTGCTCCCTGCAGAAACAACCTCTGACCCACTGGTTTTGTTAGAGGGGGAGAAGAGAAGAGGAGGGGAGAGGAAGTGACCAAGTCCTTCTATCAAATAAATCAAAATTACTTGGTAGTTCTGATGTCTTCCTTTTTCTTTGAACACTTGCAACTTCTTCTGAAGCCTCTTTACAGGAAGATAGAAGTCACAGTTCTTCTTTCATATGTACTAGTCACAAATGAGCTCTTTTTTCAGAGTAACAATAGAGCAGCTCAGGGACATAACTTTTCTGGTCAGGTATCACAGGGTGAAGCCAGTGATATGCCTGTCTATTTTGACATGCTAAGCTCCACCTCTGTATTTTCTCTTTGTTCAGATTTAAGCTCATGTTAGTTTTCTTGTTCATTGTAGAGCAAAGTTGTATTTAAGGGGTAGCGTTGATCCGAGCGCTCATGCTGTTGAACACATAGAACTTCAGGTTTGTTGGCTGCATATCTAACAGATCAAAGAACTATTTTTTGTGACCTGTGACTCAGCAGTGATGAGATTTAAGACTGACATTTTAGATGGCTGTTACTAACATGAATGAAGATTCACAGGTGGCTGTCAACCCCATTTTGGATATCCATCATTACTCATGTATTCCCCGAGGAATTCATTATGTGATTACATAAACCAGTGCATTGTCCAATGTAGAGAGCAGAGACATCTCTGAACAAACCAGTTGTGCTGCAAGCAACATGACTAATTCAGGCTGATAGCTCTAATTCCAGCTCTGGTACAACCTTTTCCACTCCAGGAGAGACCAGATTCCACTCCACTGTTGCAACAGATGTTTGTTTAACAGAGGATGTACATTAACCTTGGCAACTGGTACATAATTATTCAAATACTCTATAAATTAGCACTTTGTTTAACTGCTCTCTCTCTGATCAGGGAACAGAGACTAATTAGGAAAGAGGAACAGTTAGTAGCCAAGGACACTTTTGAAATCAGCCTACAGAGAAAAGAATTTCTTGTCTACATTTAAAAAGTCACACCATAGGCACTTAAAGTTAGAAGAGTGTCAGGGGAGTTTTAAAATGAAAGGCTGTGGAAAGAGCACAAAGATTGGAATGACTCATCCTCTCCTGGGAAAGCAAGAAAAGCTCTCTATCCTTCAAAAAAACCATTATTTATGTCTGATATCAATAAAATTCTAATGGGAAACAATTACTTTTCAATATAATTTCAGTAATAAAATCCTATTTATGCAAAATAGACAAGAAGACCACAAGCAAATACTTCTTTCCATGCAAAAGGTAGAAGTCAGTGCAAGAACTGACCTAGGCTGTCTGGGTTTAAACACTGACACTACAGGGTTTAGGGTCTCTTGGTATTTGAGAAAAGACAGGATGACAACAATATCAATCTGTCAGTGGAGACATGCTGAGTGAGATCTGAGCCACTGGAGGACAGAAAGTACAAAGGAGTGAGGCAATTTGATGGTCTCAAAAAAGCTGGCTGCCAGCTTTTCCAGGAGCATGCTGCGGGAGACATTGCAAAAGGCCTTGCTGAGTCAAATAGACACATCCACAGCCTTTCCTGCACCCACAGGCTCTTTCAGAACCAGTTGATTTACTATTCAAGGATCGTGTCCTCTTCCAGCTGGCAGCCTCTGCCTCTCTCCAGTGTGCTGTGCTGAGCTGAATTGATGGCCCAGGCTCCACAGGGATGGCTGTGGCTGGCTGGCAGCAGGAGCAGGATAGATAATCTCTGAGCACTGCCCCTCTCCTCCAGGCTTGCTGGCTGCTGGCAGCAAAGCAGAAGCAGCCCCAGTTGCCATTCAGGGAGGTAGAGCTGTGCCTGCCGTGGCCCTTCCTTGGGGCACGGCTCAGGAGGAAGCTGAGTCAGTGTCGCTTCCTGTAGCACCTGTTCTTATCAGCTCCTGGAAGAGATTATTAACTAGGGCTTGCCCTGCTTCACTGGCAACTCTGAGTCACTGCTTGGAGGCTAATGGGGCTTTAGATAGTTTTCTGGATTAAGAATCACATTTTAATTGCCTTCTCTGTTAAAGGGGAATTTGTGTTTGCTCTGCCAAAATGTGTGATAAGCCTGCATCCCATTACAGTGGTTCAGTTTCATTTTCTAGCGTGTTTCCCTTATTTAAAGCAAATAGAGCTCTTTAGTTCCTGAGAAACAGTGAGTCATGCATTTTGATACTATAAAATGTGACACCTGCAAAACTCTGTTTTCTCACAGCATGGTTGGAAGTGTTATCAGGTCTAGGATCAAAGCTATGCTTCAACAGAGGCCTGGTCACATGAGGCTTTATTGGGATTTGCAGAGATGTTTTGTCACCAGACTGCTATGTAGGTGTTTGAGTATTCCACACATACACACCCGCTTTTGTGGCACCCTTGATTATACCATAGCATGCAAATATAAAGATGCACGGATGAGATACAGAGCTTCTTAAAAAAGAAAAAAAACCACAATTTTTTTTGAAGTTTAGCTGTAGTAGTAATGAATATTGTCATGTTTAAACTGGGGCTAGACTTTGGTCTTGAATTCAAGACTAATCCATGTTTCTAATAATTTATGGGCATGTTTAGTATCTATTAAAGTGGTTACATTATGTATGTGTATACCTGTCTCAAAGGAAAGGTGCAAAGGTTTTCCTAAATTGTTGATACTGTTTTTGGCTTTTTTTGGAGATTTGCAGATCTCACTCTTGCAAACTTTTGCACATTTCACTTTCAAAATAATGAATTTGCCTTTCTCTAATAGAGAGGTAAAACAAGTAAGGAGACATGTTAGCCGTGCTGAAATGTTATAAATTTTAATACCTTCAGAACTGCATTGGAAGTCCTCAGGAAATTTCCTTTTAATGGAAGTGCTTGGATCATTATTCTTGGGCTGTAAATCTGAGCGTTTTCAGCCAGAAGCAAGGCTTGCAGTTCTTTTCCCTTATTCAATAGACCTTTGGCTGACTCCACATCCCAAAGATGCATTTCTTACTGCAGCATATTTTAAGCTTGGCAGAAAACAGGATTGCAGTAGATTCCCTCTGCACCAAACCTGTGCTTTGTCAACAGGAGATCGTGCCCTCGTTCCAGCAGGGCAGGGAGAAGCTCGCGTGCCATAGTGAGAGGTACATTTCTGACTCCTTGCCTTGTGCTGTCACAGCCTTTTTGTTCTCAGTTAATCTCCTCTTCCTATCAATCTCTGAAACCTGAAACTGCAACATCTCATGCTAGTAGAAAGCCTTGATTATTTTTTTATCATTACTTCTAAGCAACCTAAAAAGAGGACGCTGCTCAGTGTGCTTGTCCAGTGAATGCTTTTCTATGGGTTGTGCTTGTCTCAGCCAGGCCATCATTCTTAGCTCTCTGTGTTCTCCTACAGCATCCCTGCAGTCATGATTTCAGCTCTCTTGGTAGGAGTTATGGGATCTGCAGGCTGCAAGCAAGTGGGGCTTTGAGGTTCCTCTGGGAAATCGTGACTCTGCTTTGTCTGGCAGACCTTGTAGCTGTGCAGGTGTCTGTCTGGGTTATCCACTACCTGAGGCTTCAGGAATTTCTTCAGTTAAACCCATAAATAAAGAGTGTTGTCATGCCCACACTTGAAAGGTAAACAGCAAAGATCTGCTTTAGGAATTCTGGTGGGATGCAAGGACACAGACATGCCTGTGCTGTCCAGACATAAATTTGTCTCTTTTAAGAGTATAAATAGAAGATAAAAGGGTTTTTGGTAAATTCAACAATAGCTGTTGCACGTTGATTTTTAATTTTTAGATAGTTTTTGTCCTCCATTTGGTTGTTGCTGAATAGGGGATGGGTTCGGATGAGTGGGGAAATTCCTTGGGAATTTTCCCAAGTTGTGGGATCTCAAAACTGATTAGTTTTGTTAGTTGGTTTAATAATTGCAAAATGTAATTGATATCTTAAATTGAGTAATGTAACTTAATCACAGTCTAAAACATCTTAAACTATTATATTAAATTTACTGGTTTGGAACAAATATCCTGCTTTTTACTGACAGACTGGTAGGTTGTGGCTTTGATAGTATAGTTCATGTCTGGATTGTATGGCTTACTATTGTTCTTTTTAAGAATAAGTGAAAATTTAAAACAGAATGTGCAGAAACAAACTCTTGTCTGGTGTGTCTTGATGTGTCCCCCTCATTTAAGACTGACTACCTTTGCAAAGGGCAGGTTGCAGGAGAAGTGTAAATTCAGCCTGTGGCCTGAGAAGGTTTTGCCAAAATAGGTTGCATTGGGAAAAAAAATCCCTAACTTCTAATTTCATTCTTTGATGAGAACATTTAATTTAACAGTAAGAATCAAAATAAAATGCTCATTTGTATTTGGCCTACCCATTCTGAAAGAGATTTGTGTGAATGCATGTTCACAGGCAGGCTCAGCTGA
>NW_005054402.1:2803686-2808058 GCF_000277835.1 Geospiza fortis | reverse complement strand
ATGTTCCAAGCAAGTGTAAATACAAACATGAGTACAACAAAGAAAATGGAGCTGGATTATCCTAATCTTGGAAACGTCTCCATGGATGGAGCGTGAACGCCTTGAAAATTTAGGTGTGTAATGTCTCAGAAACTTTGAAATGCTGAGGATGTGCCTTATTTCTGCTTTCAGCACCTCATCCCGTGTAGCTAAAGGAATAGACTACACCAAGATGAGCCTCCATGGTGCCAGTGGCGGACACGAGAGGTCGAGGGACAGGCGCAGATCCAGTGACAGATCTCGTGACTCATCCCACGAAAGAGCAGAGTCTCAGCTCACTCCATGCATCAGGAATGTCACTTCACCAACAAGACAGTATCATTCTGGTGTGTGCACATCTCTGCCATTTCAGGACTAAAATTCTCCAAATTTGAGTACTATTTTGTTAAAGGAATACAATAAAAAGTGTTATTTGTTCATGGCACAATGTACAGATTTCTTATATGTGCCCTGAGCTGGGAATACCCTTCTTTAATAAGCTATAACTTTTTTTCCAGTCTGCTGTGTGTATTCCTACACGATGTTCTTATTTAGTTCAAATCACAAGAACAATCTAATTTTTATAGATAATTGACTGAAAACTTCCCCTTTACTCTGTAGGGTCTAGGTATTTGGAAATAGAGGAAATAGGGATTTTTTAAAGTGACAAAATATGGTTTGTTTCTTTGAGCTGTAGCACCAACTGTGATGCAATAGCTTCTGTGTCATGTTGAGTTCCTTTTCAGTACTAGAGTAGTAAATTTTCTTTGTAAAGACTTTTGGGGAAGGTAAGGTGGATTTGATGTCTAGGTGATGCAGACTTTGGAATCTCATAAATGGACAGTTATTTTTGAAGGTTTCTTTAACCAGAATAGATTTAACCAAAATAATTTGTACTTCTCAAATGGATGTGTTTTGTGCCCAGAAGGACACAGGCTACATAGGACTCCTGTAAATCTCTAATTTCATTTCCTGTTTTTTCTCCTTCCACCTCGTCTCCACCGAAGATCGCGAGAAGGATCACAGTTCATCTCGGCCCAGCAGCCCCCGGCCCCAGAAGACGTCCCCCAATGGTTCTGTTGTCAGCATGGGCACCAGCAGCAGGAACAGCAGCCAGTCCAGCTCAGATGGCAGCTGCAAGGCTGGTGGGGAAATGGTGTTTGTGTATGAAAATGGCAAAGAGGGAGCTCGGAACGTCAGAACTTCCGAGCGAGTGACACTCATCGTGGACAACACCAGATTTGTTGTAGATCCTTCCATCTTCACTGCACAACCTAACACAATGTTGGGCAGGTTTGTATCTCTTTTGGTTTTGGTTTTTCCCTTAGTCCCCAAGTGTTATAGAGAGCTGGATATTTAAACTGTTTGAATAGCTGTTGGACTCATATTGCTGCAGCTGATCTTGCTAATGTTAAGTATTACCAGTTTAGAAATGTCTTTAAGTAAAAATTGAATGCAAGTTCTCTGGTTTTGGCAGGAAAGCCAAGAGATGTCTGTTACCTAGAGATGACAGCTGATAAATAAATTACCATTTCATGATGTTCCCATTTCTTTCTGTCTTCCTGGGCATTGCTTCTGTGTTCAGTCTGCCTCACTCTTTCTCATTTTTCAAGCTAGGTGCTTCATAAAACAAAGTGGCATAGCGAGTGTAGACAGTCTCTTTCAAAAGAGCAAGGAGGAAAATCTTGAAGGAATTTATTTTGCCTAGTGGGCCTACCCTGACAATGTTCAAGCTCAGCCCATTTATCTTCTGAAATGTCAAATAATCAGTGTAACATCCCTGAGCCCCTCAGCAGAGAGGCTGAATACTCAAAATGATCAACACTTGAATGCCAGTCTGCAATATGTGTGTAATGTTTTCTGTAGAAACTATAATGAGCAACATATTTAACATGTTTGCTTGGTGGGAAAAGATTCCATAATTGACTGGTCAAATTCTGGTTGGTTTTGCCTTGTCCAAATGCAGAGGGCACCACTTAAAATCTTACTTCAAGAAAGAAAAGAAAGGTTTGTCTGTTTCACTTTGGATTTGGCTTTTTCGTTAAAATACAGCTATTTCTCAGCACACAAGGATATAATCATATTTAAAATACACATATATAAATCTCCTTGCCATGTTACAGGTAATAAATGTGATTATACAATTTCTGCTCTGTTTAAATCACTGCAGTGTGGGATAAATAGTACCTTGGATCCCTGTTTTGTGAAAAGTTGGGTGAGTCACAGAGAAAGCAAGAAATGCTTCTCTGTCTAAACTGTCAAAAGAAATAAATGGAAGTAAGAATCAATAGAATTAAATAATTGATTTAAAGCACTTGTATATTATACAATACATGCATACATATAAATATCCAGACAGACTGGAAGTGTATCAGCTGAAAAGAGGCAATGAAATAGTTTCCTTTTCCATGCCCAGCCTCAGAGTAAGTGGTGCTGCCTAATGCACTGGATTTTTTGTGCATGTGTGATGCTGAGTTATTCTCCCTTTGGGATTGGTTCAAGGAACAAGCTTATTTTATCTTTTGCTAATTGAAAAGTAGGTTAATAAAGATACGGAAATAGTGCTCTAACACGCAGGTTATTTATAGACCCACTTTCCCTCAATGCCAGTCTGCAGGACAGTAAGCAGGAACAGCTTGAGAGGTAAAAGTAGCTATAATAAGAATGTACTACTTGCCTTAAGCCTGTATCCTGTTAGACTGTGATTTTCTAAATATTATTTCTTGTAGAGTGGTCAGAAAAGGCACGTCAGATCATGAGGTGAAAAACATAACCCAACTGAACAGAATGCACTGCTTTTCCCCCTGCAGTTTCTTTACAACTTCTTGCATTCTATTTTTCTTATTTACAAACAAGAAAACCATAGTGAGGAATTCTAACCCAAATTACTTTCATTCTTGAGCAGGATGTTTGGATCAGGCAGAGAACACAACTTTACACGGCCCAATGAAAAAGGAGAGTATGAAGTTGCTGAAGGAATTGGTTCTACTGTGTTTCGCGCTATTCTGGTGAGTTTTTAGGGGGCACTGTTAGGACAAGCACTGTTAAGAAGTAAAACCTCTTGGTTTAACCCAACTTGCATATCTAGATTTTGTGGATGGCATAGATACTGCTCTTTATATTGTTTAGTAGAGGGGGGGAGATGATTGATATGAATCCCCCTTTTCTTAGACATGAACATGTGACAGAGAGAGAGAAAGTACTCACGGAAGAAACCAAAAATTACTGCTGCCAGCAATCAGTTCATCTTTTCCTATGCATTTAGTTCACCAAATTCAAGTATATTCTGCCCTTCTAGAGCAGAAATTAGGTGAAACAGAATACTGGAAGTGAACTTCACGTAGCTAACAGGAGTCAAACAAACTTCAGTCTGAGATGGAAATGGCCCCTTATTTAATATCCACACAAGGAAGTAAAGCTGCTGGACTGCTTTGTCAGCAGCCTTGGAATGGGAAGAGCTCAGTGAAGTACAGATAAAAGACAGCAAAATTATCACTATTAGTAGTTGTCACTTCAATAACATTTTTAACCAGAACTCACTGCTCTGAATGCAACTCTGAAAACTGATAAATTTGAGGACAGGAAGATTCACAAAGTTTAACATTTGTTGCTGTCTTACATTTTGGGGGCTTTCTCTGTGGAGAAGGCATCATGAATGAAATGATGCAATGTTTCTGTTGGTGGATGTTGTGCATTGTGTTTTTTCTTGGTGCATCCTGCAGGATTACTACAAGACTGGGGTGATACGCTGTCCTGATGGGATATCTATTCCTGAACTGAGGGAAGCATGTGACTATCTCTGTATCTCCTTTGAGTATAGTACTATAAAATGCAGAGATCTGAGTAAGTACAGAGTTTATTAAAATAATTTGAATCATACAAATGACTTAAGTGTGTGTGTGATAATTCTGAATCATGTCCTTTATTGAGATAAGAAAGATGGCTGGCACTGCATGAATAAAATCCATCTGTTTTTATCTCTTATGTTATAAAGCCTTAAAACCAATGGATTTATGTTCTTTGAAAAATAATGTCTGGTATTTCAGCATCTGATTCTGTGCCGTGGGTCATCCTGTGGAATACTTAGCTCTATGATTGCATTTGCAGTACAGATACAGTAACATTCAGTGATTCAGTGACCTTTTTTTTGCAGAGGACAGGGAGGATAATTTTTCAGCTCCTTGCTTAGGAGAATGGGGCTGTCTCCCTGGTGGCAGTAGCACGGCTTTGCTGGTGGAGGGGGCTGCTCCAGGATTCCCAGCACGTGCCGTTCTCTGCAGCTGCCTCAGCCCTGAGCGCAGCCCAAGCCTTGGCCTGAGCCTCTGGTTGCTCCCTGTGTGTGCAGTGCAGGGCC
>NW_005054402.1:2788546-2803676 GCF_000277835.1 Geospiza fortis | reverse complement strand
TCCTGCTGGGAATGCTGTGCAGGACCCCAGTGCCTTCCCTGGCAGGGCCACCCCCCTGCCCCGTGCCCAAGCTCTCTGTCCTTACAGGGATTCAGCAGCTCCTGCCCTGGGGGCTTTGAGAAGCTTTGGTTTTAAGCTGCTGCTTATGAAACATGAGTTGTGTGCTCTGCTCTCCCAGCAACTGGCTTAAATGATGTTTCTTTTAGGAAAACCAAGAGCAGCCTTACACAATTACCAAATATTTAGCAGTAGTGAAACACACAGGAGGTCTCAAAGTCTGCCCAACATGATGTTAATATCTGCAGGACAGGCTGGTAAATATTCAAACAAGGTCTGAACCTACATAAGCTCATAGACTAAGTGTCCTTACACCTGCCTGCAGTAATACTACAAGATAAACAGATCTACTCTTTCTTATTGCTGCCTTCATCTCTTTACCAAGCTCTCAAATGTGCCTATGCTTAAAATTTTCTTCTAGGTGCTCTCATGCATGAACTATCAAACGACGGTGCTCGCAAGCAATTTGAGTTTTACCTGGAAGAAATGATTCTCCCATTAATGGTAGCCAGTGCCCAAAGTGGGGAGAGGGAGTGCCACATTGTTGTGCTGACAGATGATGATGTTGTTGACTGGGATGAAGAATATCCCCCCCAAATGGGAGAGGAGTATTCACAAAGTAAGTTTACCCTCATTGTTCCCACCAAGCGATGCCATGGTAGAGGTAGCAGTGAATGTGCTGATTTAAAGTTGCTGTACAGAAAATAAACCTCTTAGTTTGAGTAGTTCTGCTTAATATTTTGTTTCACAGAAGCATATTATGCTTATTATGTGCGAGTGTAATTAAAAAGAGAAGCTAATTTTTATTATTAAGGTATTGTTAGCCAGCGAGGAGGAAGAAAATACTTCTTCAAAGAGCTTGGGGAGGGAAATGGGTAGGAGTCATGTTCGCTGTGGGAGAGCAACTAGAGTTTTTTTTTGAGGAAAAAACCAAGTGTTACTATTTTTGGAGTATTACAGTTGTGTGGATGATGAGTTTAAGCACCTGTAAATGGGCTGTACTTCCCTGCGAGATGTGCACCCAACCCATTCCCCAGTATCTTCAGCTGTTTTTCTCTGGAATTCTTGAATTTCTTCCCCTCTTCTGAAATCAAAATACTGGAGTAAAGCAAAAGAGTGGAAAAGATAAACTTTCGTGTTTTAAGGCTAGAAGTTAATATTTGAATACAGGGATTTTTTTTTTTCTCATTAAAATGCATTTTTAGTTATTTACAGCACAAAGTTGTATAGATTCTTCAAATACATTGAAAACAGAGACGTGGCCAAATCGGTTCTGAAGGAAAGGGGGCTCAAGAAGATCCGACTGGGCATCGAAGGTAAGGGAAGCATTGCTTGTCCTTGTGCTCTTCCTCTTTGGCCTTCAGGGTCTGCTGCTCTTCTCTGCTGTGTGGCTTTCTCTGTGGCTGGAAAAGCAAGGGGTCAGTGTTGTCTTTCCTACTGAGGCTGGCTGACAGAATGGCCAGAGCTGGAAAACCTGACTGTGGGCTCCAGACTGGTGTCCGTGCTGAGGGCTCTGTGCAGACAACTTAGGTGCTTTCCACTGCCTTCATGACTTGCATCTCATGCCCTTTGCCCTTTAGTTTCCACACAAAATCTTCTCTGTGCTTTGTCTGAAGTAACAAGGCATTTGTACAGCTTTGGATATTGTGTTCTTGGGCTGTATCCTTTCCAGGGTGTGAAATGAAAAATGTCGTGTTAAGTGGCAGGCAGACATTTTCTTTCAGGAAGTACAGAACTATCCAGTGGATCAGTGAAGTGCAAAGAAATACTGATCTGAAATACACATCATGTATGTTAGGAGGCTGCTCTGTAATACCTGACTGAGTAATCTGATTTTTATCATGAATGTAAGAACTGTGTTTCTTTGCATTACATTTTTTTCTGATTGCTGACCCAGATATTTTAGAATCCAGCCTTTATAATTAGCAGGATTTCTATCATTCACTCACCAAGTTGTCATAGTTACATTTGTAATTTGCCAAGAAAGAGCAAATGCTTTTAACTAGTGAGCCCTAAAATAACTAATTTCAGCTGAAGAAGGTGGGAGCCTTTCAGCTAAACAAGAGCTGGCCCTGCCTGTAATGCTGCTAATAGCAGATTATTTCTGCTGGCATTTCTTGGTTTGACAAGGAACAGCTGTGGCACCAAGCTGTGGTGCTGGTGCCCTGCAGTAATGTGTAAAATGGACATTATTGTTGGGGCACAGGGAGAGGTGACTCAAACACAGCACAACCATCTGCACTGGCAGTGGCAGTGGCTGCTGTGCTGTGTCCCAGCAGGGCTGATGGGCTGTGCCCTGTACAGTCAGTGCTGATGTTGCTGTGCTCTGTACAGTCAGTGCTGATGTTGCTGTGCCCTGTACAGTCAGGGCTGATGTTGCTGTGCCCTGTACAGTCAGTGCTGATGGGCTGTGCCCTGTACAGTCAGTGCTGATGTTGCTGTGCTCTGTAGGGCTCTGTACTCTCAGGGCTGATGTTGCCCCTGCCTTTCCAGGTTACCCCACGTACAAGGAGAAGGTGAAGAAGCGGCCGGGCGGGCGGCCGGAGGTGATCTACAACTACGTGCAGAGGCCGTTTATCCGCATGTCCTGGGAGAAGGAGGAGGGGAAGAGCCGGCATGTTGACTTCCAGTGCGTGAAGAGCAAATCCATCACCAACCTGGCGGCGGCAGCAGCGGACATCCCGCAGGACCAGCTGGTGGTGATGCACCCCACGCCGCAGGTGGACGAGCTGGACATCCTGCCCATGCACCCGGCCCCCAGCAGCAGCGAGCCCGAGGCCGAGGGCCAGAACCCCCCGCTCTGAGCGCGCTGCCCCACCGCACGCATGCTCCTACAGTGACTGCACCCAGCTCATCCCACACTGCAACGCCAGTTTTCCATTGTGTTCCGGTGTTTAGGATACTGCAGCAGGGACCTGGCACGGCCCCAGGGGGTGCCTGGTCGCTCTGGGAGGAGCGCGGCCGGCGCTGGGCTCGGTGACGTTCGTGTCTGTGTTTACCAGTAGGTTTGTGACGTTGGTGACCGTGAGCTGGCCTGGCCCCGCTCCGCGGCCCCTCGGCGCCGCCGTGGCACGGCCTTAGGAAGCAGAGTGGGAATTGATAGTAGCACTTTACAAATGGTTGAGAAGTGGAATTTGAAGCCATTTTTTATAAATGTATTGCACAATACTAACAAAGTGCTTCTATCAAAGGTATTAACTGTACATAGTTTTGCTCTGAATAGATTGACCCTTTTGAAGTTATTGTATATGGTTGAGCACAAAACTACTTACTCTTGGGTTTTTGGATTGAGGACGTGATTCAATGACCCATGTAACATCTTGTTCAAGTTCTTTAGTGAATTTTTTCACTTGTTTGCAGCGTGAGCCATGTTCAAAAATTGTGAACAACGGACAGGGGCTTTATCTTAAATTTTGCCTTACCTTAAGCTGTTCACAAATATTTATTTAATACATTTTTCATAAGTGTCATGAAATAGGAAAATGCAAATGGTTCATTCTTCATTTATTAATGATTGTAAACAAGTTTTTCATGCAAATAAAGTTTCCATTATTTTAATGGGCTTGAATTATCTGTGAATTATGAATTTTGCAAGTAGTTGCTTTTCTTTCCTCGGGGGAAGGATGGTTAAATGAAAAACAAGTGTTTCTTAAAGATAATCAGCCCATTTCAACGCACCTGCCTGTTGTGCTTTTCTCAGGATCAGCATGGATCTAGGAGTAAGAAACAATAGCTTCTCTGGGAATATTGTCATGACAAAGTCATGTACGTGTAGGTAAGGCACTGGCTTTCCTCCCTTTTCTCCCAGGGCTAAAGAAATGATAAATACCAAGTGCTTCTAGCATGCACCTTCAGCAGGGTTTTATCAAATTTATTTATCAAAGTAAATGCTCCATCTTAGAACAAGGAAACATTTATTTTAAAAATATTTAACTGTCTAATACATTACACTTTAACAATATTTATAGTAAAGGATTCTTACAAGAAAGAATAAACGGCTTTATGGTACAATTAGTATAAGAAATATCCACATGGGGACTGTTTTGCAGTGTAAAAACACACCATACATCTGAAATGGTCATTTGCATATAAAAGCTACCACTGATGCCAGTGAGTTGCACAGTGATTTAAAAAAAATTTCAAACAACAGAATCCAAAATATACAAGTATTGCAAGCTATACACAGCTAACCAAATCAACACAGAACACTGTAGCAGGTTATTCCACTTTGTCTGAAGTTACACATGGTAGGATGAGTTGCATTCTGACGCAGCTTTTATGAAGTTCCCACATAAAAGCCTCTCAGTCCCACGGGTTTCACAGAGTGCAGAGCCCCACCAGTAAATGCACTTGGCTGTTGGCTGCTGGCTCCCTCACAGGGGCCAGGGCAGGTCGCTGAAGTCCACGGGGCCGCCGAGCCCCGCGTCAGCCTCCAGCAGGCTCATGATGACCGCCATGGCCGCCTCGTCGTTGCTGGGGCTGCTGGAGCCCTGCTCCGTGTCGATCATGTCCATGCCGATGTGGGAGTTCTCCCCTGCAGGGACACAGCACGGCCAGCGCCTCAGGGGCTGCTCCCCTCCCTGCACTGCTCCTCTGGGGCAGAGCCAGGGCTTTGGGGCCCAGGGACAGCCCTGGTAGCTGGGTCACTCCCCAGCAAGGGCCACCGCGCCTCACAGGGACAACCTGAGTGCCAGAGTGCACACAGCGCTGCTGCAGCATCTGAGCAGCTGAGCTACTTCACACTGACTCAGGAAAAGAGGCTGCCAAGCGCTGCCTAAGGATGTTCCAGTATGAAGGAACTTCACAAAACAGGCTGCCCAGGTGCCTCTTGGGGCACACAGAGTGCTCGGCTGTGGGCTTTGTGCCTCAGCAGGTAAAAGCAAGTCACTGCTACAAGCAACCAGCGTCCATGTGTGTTCAGCTGGCACTGAGGGTGTTCATGTGTGACTTCACTTACCCAGGATAGAGGAGTTGTCGGAATACGGGTACCCAGAATTATCCTGGATTTGCCCAGACAGCAGCCCAGCTGATGAAATGTCTGGAGTGCCACCATTCAAGATCTTGAAAGACAAAACAGAAGCTCTAAAGCAGCATGAAATGGTGCATTAAGTCTTAAACTGTCCTATACTGGAATTTTTACTAGAGGATAGATGGACTTCCCAAAATAACCCTGTGGTTTATAACAATCTAAACAAGGAGAAATATCAAGGGGGTGCTGAAAACACCCAACCCTCCACCTGCATTTTCCTTTATGCCATGCCAGCAGCCCCTATTCTGTGGGCATGTTGAATACTGTAGGGCAGAAGAAGAAAGAATAACTATTACCAGAATTGTAACTCTGTTCCAACCTGGAGTTTTATTTCAAGAACAAAGAGAGCTGGGAATAGACAGAAATATTTACTGTCTGTTCCAGTACAAGCAATTCTTACAAGCAAGTCACCATTTCTGAGAAAAAATGGTTAAGTAAGTCTGAAGTGGTGCATAAGGATCTGGATATGCTTTGGATAAAACTTCCATAAGCATTTAGAGATTGCTTGAGTAGCACTCAAGTGCCATTACCAGCACTGAGCCACCTGAACTCTTGTCCTGGCTGCTTCCAGCAATCTCAGAGCAAGGCAGGTGCACAGTGTTGACTTAAAAATAACCTGAGTGCTCAGGCAAGCACTGAGCTGCGCTGGTTTGTGCTCAGTGGTGGCATTTCTCGGGCACAGCCAGTGCTGCAGTGCCAGCACTGCCAGCCTTCACCAGCACGGGGTGTCAGAGAGTTTCTGGAGGCTGGAGAGACGTGAGCAGAGCCGTTCCTTGCAGCTCTGCTGCAAACATCCAACCTACAGGGCAGGTGAGTGTCAAACACTGCTGGAGTTTGGGACGTGCTGCTGGCTGCCCTTCAGAACAGGGGCTGTGACCCCCTCAGTTCTTTGGCTGGGCCCCTTTTCCAGCCCAGCAGGCAGGAGCTGTTCCCTGAGCACAGTCCCACATTCCCTGCCCTGACTGCCCAGCCTGGGAGAAGCTTGTTCTTACCTTCTTCCCTCCTGGCGAGGATGTGTCGGGTGGGGGGGTGCTGGTGATGTTCAGGGGACTTGAGCCACAGCTGGAAGGTGATGATCCTCTTATCCTAAAACGTGCATAAAACAGGGCATGCATTTACAAGCGACTCAGAGACTTGGAGTTTTTAATACTGACTTCAATATCAGGTGCCATAAGGTGCTAAAAGCTTGAGCTTCATTTTTGTAATCTCCCTTTTTTGTGTTCCTCGTGCCAGCAGGAGCAGCAATGCTGTTATGTGCAGCCAGACCAACAGCCCTGTGCAAATCCAGCCTGCTTGATCTGCAAGCTTTACCTCCTCCCTGTTTTTTTCCCAGGCAGCCTTCACAGAGTCAGAAGGAAAAGGTCCTGGCTGCTAAGGAAAGCCTCATTTTTGAGTATTTTACTTCAGTTTCCACCAGCTAAGAGTTCCAGCTGCCTCAGTCACAGTAACCCAGACTCCTCCAGTGAGCTCCTGCTACACAAGTCCATTGGACACTGGATTGTTTGTAACTGCTCAAAGCCACATTGTTCACTTCCATTTTCCATAGCCTGATCAAACATCGTTAATAATGAATATTGTATTGACTGTAGCACCAACGAATCTCCAGACTAAAGGGAGGAGGGGTAGTTACAGAGAAAAGCAATGGAAATGGGATTCTTCTCCTTGGCAGAGTTCCCCTGGGAAAGCTGAACAGAAGGCAGCTCTGGAAAATAGTAACAGCTGCTGAAAAAGGACTGGAACTAACCCAGGGTCCGAACTGAAATGCAAACATGGGTGGTAACTGCACTACTACACTCATTTGGGCTAATTAAATGTTTTACAGCTACTAAAAGGGATGGTTAAGCTTCAAAGTAATGATTCAGCCATGTTTTTCTTCTTTTCCTATTCCTACAGAAAGGAATGCAGCCGTAGGGATAGGTCTGCAGCTGCCTGAAGTGAGGACAGAGGGAATCTCCTGCCTGCAGCAGGAACAAAACTATGGAAAACAGACTGAATGTGTTCCTGGACTGCAGCTCAGCCTGGTTAAATTGGTACCACTGAACATCTGGTGGGTGAGACCCTTTTTATAGGAAAGGAAACAGTTCCCAAGAGGAAATCAGCGAGGAACAGGGATTTTTAGCCAACAGAAATGAAGTGGTACCCACTGGAAGCAGCTGCTCACACAGGTGAGAACACGAGAAGCAGCTGTGGATCCCCACAGGCCCTCAGTGACCCTGAGCTGGACCCAGCCCCACATCCTGACTGCCATGGGAAGGCCCCAGCATTGTGTCCTTGCTCCAAGAGCTGCAGGGGAACTGCAAAGCTCATCATGCACATCTAACAACCCCAAAAGCATCTGAGCAAATGGACTGCACGAAAACAAACATTGCTGTTTTGGCACACAGTCAACAGCTTTGGCATTTGGAGGTTGTGCCGCTCACAGCCTCAAGTCACTGGGAAAAGAACAGCCTGGAATGGATTTGTTCCTAGGTAGCTGCTCTTTTTAACTCCTGTTTCTGGTAAACAGGCCATCATCATCACCACTGCAAAGAAATACCAGTATCAGTCTCTTGCAGCAGGGAGCTGAAGGCTGTAACTTCATGCTTTCCCTGTGGGGGCTGACTGCCTCAGAGAGGCTGAACAGGAATCTGTAGCTGCCTCAGTAAGGTTGGATCATTCCTTATTCAGCTTGAATAATTTGTTCTTTCAGAGGAAATTAAGGAAGTCTAACTCCTCTTAAAGAATAGGACTAAAACAACTCCACACCATTTTCTCTCACCTGTGAATCTCCATGATTTCTTCAGCAATCATCCTCCCTATTTTACCTGCCCCAGCTCTTGTTCCACCTGGAATTCCAGGCACAGTGGGATGGGTCCTTTTGGGGCCACCTGAAATGAGCAGAAATGTTAAGGTCAGAGAAAAGCTTGCAAACTTTCTCCACAGGGCAACTGTGTTTAGGCTTTGAGTGGCTACAGGACCTTCTGAACAGGATTTATTGACAGTTCCACCAACTGCTGAGTGCCTTCAAATGGATGAAAAGCTCTGGCTTGCACTGAGCAGTGCTGGGTCTCAGATGTCCCTCTGTGCCAGCAGGGACAGGGCAGGCCCCAACTCTTTTAGAATCTGGCTGTTCTCTTTCAGAATTGAGCATCTGGTGCTACCTCTTGTCCAGAGCTGGTACAGCATGGCCGTGTCAGACCCTCTGCCCAAACAGGTCCTTCTCCAAACATGTTTGTTCTCTGCTTTGTGTGAAGAACTTGCCAGTGCATACTCCACTCAATATGAGATAAACCCAAGGGAGCTGATGAGTGCAAATAAAGCCCCTGCAGGTAACTGCAGGAATGTAAAAGTGAAGGCAAAAGTGAGGTGTGAGCAGTTAGGAGCTGTTTCTGTAAGGTGATTTCCCACTTGCACAGCACTTGGGAGGTTGGAAAGAACACCTCCACTTGGGAGGAGCACCTGCAAAGAGCCTGATATACTCCAAGCAGAGAAAAGCCCCCACTGAGAGGGCAGGCAAGGCCCCAGCATTGCTTACCCAGAATGGATAATGCTTCTGGAAATGCAGATTTAACAACAGCCACCCTCAGCAGCTGTGGCTTAGACCCAAAGCTAAACCTCATTTTCCTTAGGATATGAACAAATTTCCGTGCAGAAGGGCAGTAAATGTGTGCAGGCAGGATGAGCTGCTGCCAGGGCAGGAGAGGCAGGGATTGCTGAGGCCAGGAGTTACCTTCTCCAGCCTGGAGCACGCTGTCCATGCTGTGTGGGGACGCCGCCAGCTGCGGAAAGGCCGCGTCCCTGCTCTCCAGGACCGTGGTGCTGCGGAGTGCAAGGAGGAGAAAAATCAGGGAGAGAAAACCCTACAGAGGCAGAAAACCCCCCCAGTGATTACAACCCAGGTCATGCAGCCAGAGTTTCAGCGTGGAATGCTTCAGGGTTTCAGCAGTGTCACCTCTGAGACTGACACCAGGGATCAAGCACCCTGTTCCACCCCAAAGTGTGCAGTGCCAGACCCCAACAGCTTCTCTCAGCACAGAACTCCTCTGCAGGAATTATTCTGCTGAGAAGTCACTTCAAGAGAAAGGAAAAGGGGGGGAAATACCTGCCAAAGCAAAGAAATGCACACCCTTTAAGTTCCTACAAAGACCAAATCCCAGCTTTTCCCAAAGAAGGAATATATTTCTATTTTCTGCAAGCTGTAACGACCAGAAATTAAATTACTGCAATTCTTAAACTAAACCTGGGGTTGTTTTAACTCCCCGGGGTGTTGTCTGGAGAAGACACCTATTGTCATCCAGAAGGTGTGCACATGTTTAGGTCAAATCTCACATGAGAAAAGGGCAAAGCAATGGGCATTCCCAGGCACCTGCTGAGGGAAAAGCACTTACGAAACCACTGTGTTTGTGGAGACAATGTATTCTACTTCTTTGGTCCAAGGGTTCATGAAACTGAACCAGCGACTCCGCAACGTAATAAAAGAGCCATCTTTTATTTTAAACTTGTAGCAGTTAGTTGTAATTTTTTCTCTTGTCTGCAAAACTGAAGAGAGGCAGAAAGCAAGTCATTAGTGTCAAGCAGGCACCACAACATAAATAGAGCCCTTATCAGGGAAAACCCAGTTAATTCCTCCCCACATCCATCAAGAAAAATGCTATTCCTCCATCATCCCCCTCACCCATCCTGAACCTCAAATATTCCCTACAAATCCATGCAAGTCTAAGGTAATCACAGTGCTTGGCACATACAGCACAATGCTCTTGACTAAAGCATTTGCAAACAGCAATACCCAAATCTTTTCAAGTGTTTGGTTTCCTTAACACACCACAACTGTTCCCAATATTTTGAACAAAATTTCTTTCCTGAATTATTAAGAACCATACCTTGTCTGTGACACTCTGCAAGATGTGCTATATCATCTTGATGAAAATATTCATAACACGAAGTACCTAGAAGTTCCTGGGGTAAGTATGCCAGGATGGCTGTTGCCCTGGGGAAGGGAGGGAGAGGAAGAAAATTTAAAAAAAAAATTAAAAAAATCTTTTCAAGTTGAAGTATTAGAGATTTCTAAAGCTCACACTGAGGCTGGGAAAGGCTCAAGTAATGCGGAAAGGATTTTTGGCTTAGAAGGTAAAAAAAATTCCTTAAGAATACTATTTTTAATTCTCAGGTAATTAAAAAAGTACCTAACACCCAGAGCCCTCGGGTATTACATTTGACCTACCATCACCAGAGGGGATGTAAGACTTTCTAAACAGCTTTGAAGATTTGCTGTAATTTTGGGAATTTAAGCCTGAAAAAAGCTGCCACAAGATAACACAAAGCTTTCTGCACAAAGTGCCACTGCACAACAGACATCAAAGGTTTGGAGAACTCAAGGGTGGGACAGAACAACACCACACCAAACTTGACTTGGATTTTGTACATTTCTTAGAGGAAAATTCTTAGAATTCTTTAGAAGAATTCTCCAGAAGAATTTTGTTAGAAAAAAAAAATCTGCGTTTCTTAGAAGAAAATTACTGAGGGAGAAGTGAAGATTCCTTGGAGAAGCTGAAATAAGTGTCACAATTCCAAACCATTCCAATTCAAATTAAACATGAAGGGCAACAAAGAACAAACCCAGGTAGATCAACATCTATTCTGCAATCTCAAAAAAGACCAAATTAAACAATATAAAATGCAGAAATTAGTACATATTAACAATTATGAATAAGAACAGAGGAGGGAAAAGCTGAAGCACCAAATCCATAGTATTTCAATGTGGGGCATTTTTGTGTGTTCCCAAACACAAGAGATTTCAGCACCAGTTGAGGACACCTCAAGCCCTCCTCGACAGGGAGACCAACACCCTCAGCCTTGGAGAAGGAAACAAGAATTCAAACTGGCTTCTGTAGGGTGAGCCTTATGCCAGGCCACTTAAAACTCCAAGGAAACTCATCAAAGCAATCTCCAAGAGAACCACAAAGCAGCAAAACCAAGCCTGTCTTTAAAATGGAAGAGCTGGGAACCCAGTCAAGCTTATTCCAGTATATTTCCAAGAACTTTAATAACCAAGGCTTTCAGCAGCACTGCTGTGGTGGGATACCCCACACAGAGGGAGAACAACCTGCATGAGCAGCTACAGGGAACTTGTCAACCCTTTTCTTTTCACAGCAGGTGCTGTGGAAAGGAGAATCTGCACCAAATTACAGCCACCAACAGACTGGGTGCATTCAATATCTGACCATGTTCTATTATGCAAGGAAGGAAATTGTTTGTGTCCTTCTGGAATTTCATCCTGTATTTACTTTTCTCCTCAGCTCCCTTCTCCCACTTAACAAGGCAGCTCTGAATCCTGAAGCTGTATCCGATGACATCTGCATAGGTAATAAACTTCATTTTACTCTCAAATTCAGCTTGCAGACCAATCAGAAGTCCTGAATAAGTAAGAGGAGAGATGATTCTCTAAAACTCTGCTCAGTGTAGCTGCCATTCCAACAGAGAATTGTTAAGCAGCTCCCTGGCTGTGGCAGCCCAGCTAATTGGTACCTAATCCATTGCTGTGCTTCTCCAGGGACCATGAAATCCATGAAGACAGAAAAGGTCACAGGGAGTTTAGGAAGTGTTTCTTTCCTGAGTTTCTTGAACAGATGATAAATGAACAGTGCAAGTCTATATGAACAAAACAAGCTGACTCGGAAATAAATTGTTTTCAACTTTTACAGGTACCTAAATATTCTCCAGGAAAAGCAAGGATCATTGGATGTCAGCTTCAGGCCTACAGATGAGGCTTTCTTCTAAATAAATTCCCTTTCAAAGAGTTCTTTGAAGTAGCATAGACATCCCAAGCACTGTAAACAACAGCTGGAAAGCAATTCAATAAAAGCATATGTGCTTAAATCCAATGGGTCAACATTTTCTGAGCCTCATTATTTTAAAAATGCCTTCAAACTACACATCAGGGGAATAAGCCTGATCTTTTGAAAATAAAACTTGTCTATAAACAAGACAGAATGGCATTTTCTGAGCAACAGAAAGCTCTGAATGCTCCCACAGCTCCCAGAGTGAGCACCAGCTCCGAGCACTCAGGAATTGGTATTTTCATAAGTTTTCTATCCAATAAAAAAAACAACAAACCACCCAACCTAACCAAAACCCACAAACCCAACCACTCCAAAACAGATAAGTAATAAAAAAAAATATTCTCTGCACTTGAATTCCTCCCATGACTATTCCTCTACCTCCTCTCAAAGGGCACTAAAGGTCAGCTGAGTCTCCCCTGAACCCAATTCCAGCAGGCAGATTCTGTCAAGAGTTTGGAGTTTGGGCTTTTCTGTGTCTCAAGCAGCTGAGCCAAAGCCACAGAGAAACTGGAACAGCTTCATCTGGGCAGTCTCAATCCCTCTTGACAAGGAAGGGAACCAGGCAACCCCTCTCCAACCAACCCAGCATAACCTCTCCATTAACATCCTTCAACCTCCTACTTTTCCCTCCACCATCCAGTAATTTTCAAGGAAGATTCAGGTCATATGTACCTGCTACTGAAGAAAATTCAAGCCTTTTCTTTTGGAAAAGGAAAGAATTACCCTTTTAGATAATAAATCGATGTTTGAAAGCAGATACCACAAGGGCAGAGGTTCTCAAACCGTTTCCAAGAAATAACCCTTATGAAAAGCTTTCCTTCTTACAAACACAAAGGGTCCCAGAGAGAAGCATTAATCCAGCAGAACGTGTCCTAGTAAACAGTTATGTAAGTGTACGTGCTAGCAAAGCCTCACCCAGCCTCTGCAGCCTCTCAGCTGCCTGGTGTTTGCAAGAGGTTTCATGTAACAGAGGCAGCAATTAGGGTCCAGTTTCAAAACATTTTCTTCTGAAGATTACACACACACATAATACATACCCCCCTAATGAATTGGCAGAAAAGATCCTGGCGTTATTCTGCCACATTTTTGGAAGTTTGGGGGATTTTTAAAAAAAGTTTCATCAGCCACGCTGAATTAATGCATAATAACAGCTCTGAGCTCCACCTCAAAGCCAACCCAGTAAAAAAAGCTCAAAAGGGCAGCAATTCCTTTTCCCAATGGTATTAATGTGAAATACAAAGCTGTGTTTCGTGTCAGGTACACAGGCAATGTGTGTATTTGTGATTGTGATATGTGTGGAAACCGACCATGGGACAGTTATAAAGATGAATTCTAATAATAACTGAGGAAAGTAAAGCATGGAAGAAGGCCTTTGAACCTATCCTTCATTCACAATTAACCTTAGTTGATTTAGGGGCATTTGAATTAAAGCATTAAGGATGTTGCTCTTTGCTTGTAGTTAAGCCTTAAAGAGTTCTGCAACAATAACGTTTGAAGTATAATTTTAGAATATTGCTTGTATCCTTGAAATGATAGCTTTGGAATATATAAAAAGGAAACATGCTTATCTCACGCCTTAACAAAACAGAGAAAAGCAGCTTGAGAAAGGAAGATGAACATCAACTCAAGGATTTATAGTCTTGACCAAGGGAAGCTGGACATCACTGTTATGAGATTTATAGTCCTTGTAATTAAAAGGTGGACCCACATCTGGGGAGCTGGACTGCACCAGATGGGATTTGTCTTCCTTCTTTCAGAACCTGGACCACCACCACCACCTGGGATACTCCTTTTGGGATACATCCTGAGAAACACTAAATCACAACAGTGTATAGAATTGGGATGTAAAAATTGGGAATAGAAACTACTGAGGAGTAAAAATTGGGAGCAGAAACTGCTGAGAAAGCCGATGAGTACCCCTATAAATACCTGTGAGCCTCAACTATTGGTGTGCAGTTGGAGGGAAAACTTCCCCCACTGTACCCAGTGCTGTATTGCTCCTACTTTACCATATTAATTAATAAATTGATTGCCTCTTGAATATTGGCCTAGTCAAGCTTCTTATTTATAACAGTAACAGCTCAGAGCTCCACCTCAAAGCTAACCCAGTAAAAAAAGCTCAAAAGGGCAGCAATTCCTTTTCCCAATGGTATTCACACAATGCTGTGAGGCAAGCTGTGGCTGAGGCAGTGTGACCGTGCTCCCTTATGTCGAGGGAAGAGATGAGGATCTGACTCCATGTTTCAGAAGGCTTGATTTATTATTTTATGATATATATTACATTAAAACTATACTAAAAGAATAGAAGAAATGGTTTCAGCAGAAGGCTAGCTAAGCTAAGAACAGAAAGGAATGAATGACAAAGGTTTGTGGCTCGGGCAGAGAGCCTGAGCCAGCTGGGCTGTGATTGGCCATTAATCAGAAACAACCACATGAGACCAATCACAGATGCACCTGTTGCATTCCACAGCAGCAGATAATCATTGTTTACATTTTGTTCCTGAGGCCTCTCAGCTTCTCAGGAGGAAAACTCCTAAGGAAAGGATTTTTCATAAAAGATGTCTGCGGCAAGGCAGTGCTGGGCAGTGAGCCGGGGTGGAAGCTGTTCGGGGGATTCTCACCTCTGATCTACAAAGACGAATTTGCCGTCGATGGCGTGCCGGGACACGTACTCGGTGGGCTTCACCCGGATCTCGCCGTTGGCCGGCTGCGGCACCACGTGCGGATGGAGCCTCCCGATGGCAACAAGGCAGCTCAGGTTACAGCCCTCGTTATCGGGCTCGTTATCTTCATCCAGGCCCATCTTTGTTGGAGGCCAGCTTTTTAAGTAGCCTGTGCTATGAATAGTGCAAAAGCTTTTGCGGTCTGCTGTGAAAAGAAAAGAAAACAAAACAAAAAAAAACAAACCAAAAAACAAACAAATAAAAAGAAACCAACAAAACCCAAGAAAGCAGTTAGGTCGTGGGTACAGCTTTGGAGAACTTCAACTCAATTCTGCTAATAATGCACCTCCTCTCTCATGCAGGAAATTTGGGATACTCTTCACTAAGGAGGGGCTGGGGATGTTCAGCCTGGAGCAAAGGAGGCTCAGGGGTGACTTTATCACTCTCTCGAACTGCCTGACAGGAGGGTGGAGCCAGGTGAGGATCAGCCTCTCCTCCCAGGCAGGATGAGAGGACGCGGCCTCAAGCTGCACCAGGGGAGGCTCAGGTTGGACATCAGCAGG
>NW_005054402.1:2778760-2788536 GCF_000277835.1 Geospiza fortis | reverse complement strand
ACAGAAAGGATTGTCCAGCATTGGAAGGGGCTGCCCAGGGAGGTGGTGGAGTCCCCATCCCTGGAGGTGGTCATGAAGTGACAGAGCACTCAGTGCCACAGTCCGGCTGACAGGGATGTTTGCTCAAAGGCTGGGACTCAATGATCTTGGAAACCTCTTCCAACCTTAATGACTCTGTGATTCCAAGGGATTTTTCAGCACTCCTGCTGTAAAGCAGCTAATCTGAGATAATCCAATAAACAATTTATCTTGGCAAAACCACTGTTTATGCTGAAATGTCACATAGCTCAGACCAAGGTTGCTTTTGGTAATTTCGAGCAGAAATTGCATCACATTTTATTATTTCAGCAAAAGAGGCAATTAACCCAAAGGAATGTATGAAGAAATTAGTAGATTAATAAATAAAATGCCTCTTTCATCTTAACCTGAGGCTCCTACAAAACCCATGTTTGGCAGAACATACTCTCTCTGGGGTATGTGGGGCACACAGGGGTGATGAAGATTTGCAATGGCCAGTAAAAGTCAGAATCCAAAAGAATTCCCATTCCTTAGCACTGAGCAGACCTGAAAACTCCAAGGAAGATGACTTTCATAGGTGGAGTAAAAGGCTTGTGCCAACTACTCAAACTGGCCCCCTGAGCAGAGAGGGATCCAAGGCTGAGGCTGAGCCTGAACCTCACAGGGAGTTGGGGCAGCTGCCACAGCCAAAGAATGCACCAAAACTGTCTCTGCTCTCTTGCTGTTTGTCTTTTCACTTTAACTAAACCAAATGTATCATTCACAGTACTCCAAGAAGAAACCTTCACATTTGGGCTAAATATATATTCCAACATGCCTAGAATAATAACCTGCAGAGGAGAAAATATTACCAACACTGCTAATGCTACAAGGTGTAGAAATGCCACGTTTCCAGTACTCAGAATGTACCAAACCCACAGATGAACTCAGAATTACACTCATTTTTTGAGGTGGATATCCATCCACACATCCCTGGGCAGAGAACAAGGAACAGCTCCCCTTTACTGGAGACACTGGCCAGGTGGTGAAGAGTGAATGTGATCAGACCAATGTCTGAAGATGATGCAATAAGCCCCCAGAGCTGCTGGCACACACTGCCTGAAAAAGTTTCAAGAAATCAGAGTGGAGAATTTGGCTTTAAATGCTAATACAGGTGTGTAAGAGATACTGGAGGGGGGCGAGAGGGAGTTTGAAGAAGTAACAGACCAAGACATAGCTCAGAATCTTAACAAGAAACATCAACAAATGTAAAAAATTCAACCACTGCGAACGAGCAGCATTAAAAAAAATCCTGACAGCCTTGGCAACAAAAGCATGATGGTTACCTTTCTTCTTTGAGCAGGTTGAAGGGAAATCCTTGTCTTCTACCTTGACAGAGGGCCTGTTGCACTTCATCCTGCAGAAGAAGGAGCGCCGTGCCCCGGAGCAGAGCCGCGAGGGCCCGGGCGTGATGTCTGTCTTGACCGGCAGTCCGGCTGCGAGCGAGGGAGGCAGGGTCAGAGGGAACCACCCCAAAACCCCACCCCACAGTGCTTCAACCCCACTGGGCCTTGCATCTCCTGGTTTTGAAGTTTTGATGTGTGTGACTGTGCAGGACCCAGCTGACTGTACTCAGGTTTTAGCTTTTTATTTTTTCTTTCTTTTCGATTTCGTGCTGTTTTGGTGTGTGGGTCTGGGTTTCATATAAGGGGTAGTAAGGCATAGGTTTTCATATAAGGACATAGTAAGGTGTGGGTCTGGGTTTCATATAAGGGGATGGTAAGCTCTCTTTGCAGAGTAGGCAGACAAAACAATTCCTTCTCTAGCTGGGGACCCAAGGACAGCCAATCCAGATCTCAGGCCCAACAGCATAAACAGCATGGACTGAAGAGAGGGAAAACAAGAAGGATGGGACTTCATGGGCTGGAGCTGTGGTTAGACAATTAGCTCCAATATGCTAGTGGACCAAAACTTGTAAAAATGTGAGCTCTCGTGACCAAGCCCTCCTTTGCTTCCATCTTAGAGCCATCCAGGTACTGCCAGGCTGTGGCCTTTGAAGGCTCTTCAATAAATATCCACTTTATTCCCAATAATTCTGTCTTGCCTCTGTTCCAGCTCCTTAAGGCATCAATACCAACACTGCAACTTCTGACTCTGCTTTCTGCTGTCAGAGCACTGAGGCTGGAGAACATGGGCTTCTGAGTGCAAAGATCAGCAAGAGACTGGACAAATCCACACAAGTCCTGTGATAAACACTGCAATTTCTCTGAACTGGTTAAAAATAGAGAGATTACTCTTCCCCAGGCAGAGCAGAATTCCATACACAGTCACTCAGGAGGCTCCTGACCCTTCAGACTGGCACTCTTCTATCACAACACCCTCCCAGAAAACATGTCCATATGGAGCAGAAGAGTCCAAATGACACTCCAGGGAGAGATGGAGGAGAAAAGGTAGCAGGGACACACACAGGAACTGCAAATCCCCAAGACCTCCAGTTATGTCTCAGAAGTCTCTCTTGCCTGGCAGAAATAATTGCACATGGACATGCCCTAACAATAAATCCTGACCTTTATCATATTCTCACAGGGGATTCTTTTCTGTGGGAAAACCAACCAAAAACCACCAGTCTGAGCCACCAGCAGAGTGCTGGTGCCACCAGGGCTCTGGGAAGCCATGGAATGCTTCCATGACATGCATTAGGAGCACAGGTATCAGCAAGGCCAGTGCTCCAAGGGCTGCTGGAGGATTTAAATCACACAGCAACTTTTCCACAGCCTGCCATCCACTCCAACCACGACTGCATGGGGATATGTAAAATCAAGCAGCTGTCAACATGAACAAAAGCTTCTCAGGCCTTGTGGGCTTTTAACATAAGGAGGAATTCCAGTAATTCCAGTATTTTGGTGGAAAAGTGTGCCTCCCTTACAATTCCACTGGAGTGAGGTGATCTCCAGGAGGTCAGGCTGCCCTGCACCACATGGCCTCCAAACTGCTGCACCGTGGTGTGAGTACAAGCTGTGCTGAGTTACTCATGCCAAGACAAAAATAAATACATGCATACATCCTCATACTCTTCACCAGTATGAGTTCTTGAAATTCTACCAATCCGTCTATCATAGCAGATGGGAAGACTGTAATTCATAGTATTTATTTTTGCCCTAACTTTGTCAGAGCCATACAAAAAAAAAAGAAAAACCAAAAAAACCAACAAAAAACCAGGAGGCAGCACTGGATATTCATGCTTGACAACCGATGAAACCAGGAGCCAGAAAAAAACTTCAGCTGATTCTGCTGAAGCCTCCAGGCTCCCTGCCCTCAAATGATCTCTCCCAACTTCAGTTTCTGAAGTTGAGCTGGTGGCTTCTGTGAGCTGAGATCCAGGAGATTTCTGCTCCTGACAAGCATGAGACTTAATGGCCTGGAAATCTGCAGTTGTAAGATACCACCTTCCACTTAAGCAGTGCAGACTCCTGTTATGAGAGGGAATTAAACACCCACTCACCCCAAGAGCAGCAGAGATTCAGAACTACTTGAAAATACCAGAATGGAACAGAGCTAAGAGACATGGCAGGAAATTATTCCAAAGTTAAAAACCTTCTGAGAGAAAGGCTGGGTCATTGATGGCAGTAAGCAATAAATAAGTAGATAAATAAATTGAATCCTCTATCTTGGCTGACAGCTAAGGACTACCAAGATAATACTGAGTGTATTCTGACCATTTAGAATGATGGATTAGAAGAAATGCTGCATGTGTTCTAATGGAAAAAGTTAAAGGTTTGATGCCTGGAAGAGAGAGGACACCTCACAGGTGAAGCCAGTTCCAGTAATGCCTCTGTGCCACAGTGCATGTCAAACCCAACAGCTTCCAGGAGATTGTTTCACACTTTTTTAAAATTTTTTTTGTTTCTTGCTGTCTTTAAGCTACAACTTCCTTGGCATGAGACAATCCAGGCAGCATCCCCCCACATCCCCACTTGTGACACAAGGCAAAGCCCCAGCAGCAGTGACTCTAATGACATTTTTCCCAAAGCTGGGAACACTCACTTTTTGCATCTATAAGTCTTTCTCGTGGCGCGGTGTCAGAAGAAGAGAGCTGCTCCTTCACTTTGGCAATGTCTTTAGGATGGAGATAATCAAATAAACTTTGACCAATCAAATCATTCTGTAGAGATTGAACATTCAGTCAAAAAGTAAAATAATGGCTCAGTATGTTTTCTTCATTTTAGCATCCAGTATGAGCAATCCTTTTACACATAGGTGTAACCAAGGAATACCAAACATCCAGATCCAGCCTCATTGCAGGGGGTTTGGACTGGATGACCTTTAAAGGGTCCCTTCCAAACAAACTATTTTATTATTCTATGATTTGATGGAAGGTTTTCTCTGTGTATTGAAGTTATGACTACATTACACAGTAATCCTGTCATCATTTTCAGTAAGAGTTTTGCAGAATTGGCATGCTCAATTCCCCCCCACCTAATATTCTGGTTTCTACTCAGTCTTACTTCTTCTACCACACATTTGAATGAAAAAAAAATGTTCTCTTTCATTATTTACATATGAATTTAGTATATACCTAACTAAATGCTGTCTGAGAAAAACTTTTGAAGTGAATACAGGTTTAAATTTGATGAGGAGTGCAGATGACAGAAAGAAAGAAGATTATTTACACAATATATGGTCCAACTTAAGCCTTATGTTGAGCATATATTAAAAACCTGGCTTTGATATAACTGCTTTTCAGTTTCCATCAGTAAGCATGCAAACAAAACCAGAACAGGTAGAAAGAAAACTAAGCTGAAAAATCCATGTGACGCTACTGGAAAAACCCCAGACTGATGTTTCAATATTTGCTGCACTCCCAATTAGGTAATGCTTTTGCAAGCCTAAGGGTAAATCCTTGAGCAGAATGCCTCAATCAGCAAATTAAATTTAGTTCCTTTTCACCTCTTGCTTTGAATGGAAACCAGAAAGAATCTTCTCTAATGACATGGCAGAGAAAAGCTCTCTCTTTGCAACACCTCTCAGCTTTCAAGACAGACTCTTCTCATACCTACCCCCCAGATAAGGGCATAACCACCAAAAAGCTCTCACATCTTTTAAGACCTAATGTACTTAAAATGGAAAGGAATACCTGACTGTAGTTGAGGATCTTGAAGACAGATTCTGAAACAAACAGTATCTTTCCTCTGTCACAGCCCACAACAAAAAGGAATCCATCTGCTGCCTAATCAGGGGGGGGAAGTGAAATCCCAAGTTATACATCCACATTGCATCGTTATAACCTTTAAAAGCACTTTGTGTACAGTAGAATTTCTACACTAGGAGAGCTGTCTTAACATTTAGAGGTAACTGAGTCAACAGGAAAAAATGTGAATTACAATGAAGGGGTTTTTTGCATCTGCAAACATTTTTTGGCACGATTCTGGGCATTGTGCCCAGAATGTAAAATAACTTCTAGGAGAAGAAAGAACCCATGTCTTGTCCAATAATATTATGATTATGTTTAATAATGCCTTCAAATTAAAATGTTATTTTAACTGTACTTGAAAAAGCTCCTCTTTTAGAAACCAACCATAACCTGGATATTTATTTCTGTGCCTGGAGGCAAGTAATTCCTATTTGCAAAGTACTGTCTTTTAGTCACACAGCAGCATGCAGGAATAGGCCCCAATTATGTATCTTCAGAGTCACAATGCTGCAGAAATGAAATTCTACATATGCTGCACCTGGACACTGCAGTGCTTCAACAATTACACAGCCACTAGAAAAGCTTAACTACTGACTAATGAGAGGAGAAGCTCCCCACACTATAAAAGCAGTGTAACAGCAGGCAGCCAAACACACTAAGTCATGTTACATCAGTAACCTCAATAAAAAGGTGTTCATTGTATCATTGTACACTGAAAACCACAGCAAGGTAAGCCAGGGCAGCAAGTCTGCAAGAAAACTATTCCTGTGATGTTGGTTTGTACATGTAATAACTGAAGATTCCAATGGTTCCCATCTCCCCCTCTTCAACCTTCCTGCTTAAATTAAGAAATGCTAGTCATCATTAAACTCACTGACTCTGTGAAGCAGGCTCCAGATTTCTTAATTATCCCCCATAATCAAAACATTTTTAAGCTGATAGACAAGGCAGAAAAATACTGGTGGTGGGCTTTGGGAGAGCTATAGTCACAGATATTAATATCTCTTAATTAAAAGTTGGAACATACCCTGAGAATAAGGTGTTTTAATTCATCATCTGATAGAAAAGCAGGCTTGTAGTTTGCTTCTGTATATGGGTTTGTAGCACCTAAAGAAAACAAACAAACAATTCCCACATTACCAACATTACACACTTAAATGAGCAATCTTCCTTTGGCTCCTTCTTAGGCTGTTGTTCATTGCAGGAGTTCTTTAAAATGAACTTTTTTTGGTTTTACAATCAACATGAGCTCTGTTGTTATTAACTTAAAAAAGAATGAAGCTTTTTTTGCTAAGGCACAAGTACTGCATTAGGTAGAAATGCAAATTAAATGCCTCTGAGATATAAAAGTATTCCTTGACATATTTTTGAACCCAAAGGCTGTCCTTGATTTATGGTCTGGTCTCAGAATTAGAAATTATAACAATAAGATATTATAGAATAAAAACATTCAAACTATTTCTTCTCCTTACAACTCAGTAAAACATAACAAGCTTATGTAAACAAATCATCACTGAGGAATTTACAAATCAATTCTCTCATTCCAAGCCAAAGATAAAACCCAGCATTACAATGACATCATCTTACAATGCCAAAACCCCAAAATTGGCAACAAATGAGGCAGCTATTTATTAAGGAGTAATTCTTCTCATTCTGTTCTCTTCATAAAGGCAGAGGAGAGTCAAATTAGTAACCACTGAAGTGTTATAAAGTATTAACCTCATCAAATGACAGTGGCAGGAAAGTTAAGCCTTCCAAAACTGCAAGGCTAAATATGACTGAAGGCACCAGCTCTCCTAGAAATGAGAACAATCACCAGGATCTCTTTTACCATTAGCTGCATCCCTTTTTTCTTCTCAGTAATGCATTTCTTGAAGGCTTAAAGCTTTTAACATCAGCACCAATGGTACCCAGGCACTGATTCAGTCATGTGAAGCTTTAGGAATACACAGTGATTTCTCACAACCTCAACTCTTCCAAACCTGTGTGTTTCCCTTCAAGTGCTTGCAACAGAAACTGGTCAAAAAGACCAAAATTAAGTTTTCAAAGTAATCTCTATTTTTTCACACAGAGCTAAAGGTACAAACACAAAACCTTACAAGTCCTGTGGGAATATCATACCTAAAATCTAACCTCTCTATCCTACAACCTGGTACACTGCCTGCTTGGAGCAGTGCTCAGTACTGCACCAGAATCAACTGTGCACTGCCCTTAAGCCCTTTGTTCCCTCTCCCCACCTGCCCCAGCTGCCTTGGTGCTATGGAGTCTGGCAGTAGTGATCAATGGATGGAGAATTATTCTTTTCTCATCTCCAGGTTCCCCCAGTCACATCAGGGTATTTACTGGACCATGAACTAGTAAGCTGTGAATGAAAACTGAGCATCAGATGCTAAGAGAAGGGAGGAATCCTCCCAAAATGAATTAATATTGTATTTGTAGGGACCCTCGTGGCAGGGAGGAACGATGAATCTGACTCCATGTTCTCAGAAGGCTAATTTATTATTTTATGATACTATATTATATTATATTAAAGAATACTATACTACACTATACTAAAGAATATAGAAAGGACTTTCCAGAGCCCCGACACAGCTTGGCACTCATTGGCCATTGAGTGAAAACAAGTCACAGCAGAATCCAATGAAACAATCAGCTGTGGGTAAACAATCTCCAAACACATTCCACATGAGCAAAACAGAGAAAAAGCAAATGAGATAATATTGTTTTCCTTTTTCTCTGAGGCTTTTCAGCTTCCCAGGAGAAAAATCCTGGGTGAAGGGATTTTTCCGGAGAACGTGAATGTGACAAATTAACTTACTCCTTTGGGGCAAAAAAGGGAGAGGAAAAGCGAGGCTTTGGGGAAATGCCACTTGGAATGGCCCTGCAGCCCCAGGCAACTCACCACGAAGTGTTTTCATGTGCTGGACAGCCATCCTGAGCACGGTGAGCTTGTCCAGCTTGCGGGACATGGCGTTGCACGTGGGCACCAGCGAGGCCAGCTCGTCGATGAAGCTGTTCATCTTATCCCTGCGCCGCTTCTCGATCTGGCTGTGAGCCTCCCTGCACACACACACACACACAAACACACAGCAGGGCACGTCAAACACATGGGGCAATGCCCAAAGCAACCTCCTCAGGGTGAGGGAGCCACCCTGTTATCCTCATGGAAAGGACAGCAGACACTCTTGAGGCAGAGTAGAAATTTTCCAAGGTAGAAATCCATTTTGATTTAGGTAGAATGTACATCTTTAAGTTTGTAGCTTGCTGTGTAGTCTAGCTGCAAAAAGCCTAGGCTCAGAGGAACTGCTTCAGTGAAAGACAGAGATAAGGGTGGGGGGAGACAAAGGGTGATAAAGAGAAACAGAGACTGCTGTGAGAGCAGGTCAAACTGACCTAAGAATTCTTTCTGATAAAGAAGAACTAGCGGCAAATGTCACGCAAAATTCGTAAAAATGAGTATGTATTGTGAAATTGTATGCATATGTATTTGAGAGGGGGATAAAAAGAGACCTGAAGTTCCCAGAAGTACACATGTCATTTTAGGGGAACGATTCCCACATGTGTCCAGTGCTGTAATAAACATACTGGCTTTACAACTTTCACAAAAGTTGTAGAGTTTTGTTTATCTCTGCAAAACACTCTTCAGATATTTGATGTACGTGAAGCACATGGAGCAATGCCCAAAGCAACCTCCTCAGGGTGAGGGAGCAACTCTGTTATCCTCATGGAAAGGCCAGCAGACACTCTTCAGATATTTGAGACACTCTTCAGATATTTGTTGTGAATTATTTGAGTAAAGAACAGTTATAAGCAACGGGAAAGGTTGCAGCACAAGCTTGTGGTTTGCCAGAAAACACACCCAGTGTTGGTCAGGTTTATATTTTCCCATATTAAGATTCACTGCTAACACTTTCACAACCCACTATGGAGTCTGAAAGAAGAATGATGAAGAATGTAACATTACCAGAAACATTTCTGGGCTTCAATTTCAACAGCAATGAGGTGACTAAAACCAAGTTACTCACCAAATTAGTTGTTTCACTCTATGCAAACTTAATGAAAAATGCCAACGGTGCAAAGATATGGAAAAATAAGGGAAGGTCAAAGCTAGAAAAAGATATTTGCAGAGGAAACATGCACAAATAATTCATACATGGCAAAAAGAAAGAGACAATTCTTTTAAATATATTTGTTTAGAGCATTACCTTGCATTTTTTATCCTGCCTTGTTGGTCTGCATACTCCAATCTGTTGAGAAATGACATCACAAAGTTACAGTGTTGAAAGCACTGAACCCAACTCTTTTACTGCATCTCACATCCTACTGATCCTGATTAACATCAGTTTTTTTAGAATTTGAATGTTTATTTAACCTTTCTACAGCAAAGATCAGTATCTGTAACATTGCACCTCAGACGTGGGGGTGTTTTAGCTTGTCTGCTCCATGTTGTTTAAACTAAGGTTGTTTAGATTACTGCTTCATCCCAACAAAGCAATAATTTGGGACCACAGTGACACTGAGAACAGGCATCCATCAGGATCCTGTGTCAGAACTGTGGAACTGAGATTTCAGTGGCTGTATCAACAGT
>NW_005054402.1:2749522-2778725 GCF_000277835.1 Geospiza fortis | reverse complement strand
CAGGACTGGCAGAACTGTTATCCAACCACCATAAAGTCAGAATCAAGTATTCCTGACACCTCTAAATCACAAATACAAAAATAGGAGTATAAAAACAACAACCTGGAAGGACTAAGGAAGCTGTGTGGTTTTCGTAACATTAAAACATTTTCTTAAATTAGTTGTGTCTCCTTCAGAACTCACTAAATGGCACAGTTTGATGTGTTTGACAGTAAAACATGCTGCAGTTCAAAGATATCATCTGTTACGAAAATGTTTTTCAGTTAACTACAGAAGGGGGAAAAAACCCAACCTTGTGCAGATGCCTTGATGTTCTATAGCTCAGTTTGCCTTATAGTAGTTGATTTTGGGGTAGGAAATGGTAATAACCTAAGATAACACAACGCTGGAGATGGCCAAATGCAAGGAGAGAATAAAAGTCTGTGTGAAACTAACCAGGCACACTGGAAATTAGTACAACTTTCAGTGTAGATACATGGTTTGCTTTTGTTTCAACATGAAGAAAAGAAGCAAGGAGAGAGGCATGAAGAATAGAAACAATCCCCCTCATTGCATTCAATATTGTAGCCACATGTGCACAACTAAGCAGGAGAGGAGAGTATAAAAGTTTTCATAGCTGCACTTGGTAGAAAAAGCTAAATGCTCATGACTACATATCTTTTTTTAGACAAAATAATTAGGAAGAGAATGTTTTGGTTTACATAAATCTGTACAACTGTGCTCACATGGACATTCCTAAGCCTGCTCATTCTGGTTTAATTTCTACCTGTGAATTTTAGGTCTATGCAAGCAAAAGGCAGGGAAAAAACACTGGGCATCTTTTTCAAGTGAAACCAATTACTAAAATATTTATACTTACTCAAAAGGAAAGCCATCGAGTCTGAAAAGAAAGAAAAATAAAGTACACCATATATAGGAAATAAGAACAATGTCTTACATTTTCTGCTGAGATTCTCAAGCTAATTCAGATTCTACTTGAAATGAAAAGCACAATGAAAACAGGACAATAGCAGTGAGTGTTTTCTAAAGAAACAAGCTCGTTCAAATTAATCTACTTTCTGAAAGAATAATTCTGCTTTTAAAGAAAAGAGAGCACAGTTCATTACACTTAATGTGAAAAACTAATAAAATAACTAACCTAAATTATGTTATGCAAATCATTGAGATATTGTTTCATCTTCAGAAAGGAAAGATCTGTGCTTTATGCGTGTTGTCCTTGTGGTTAGATAAATGGGATTTCAGAGGACTCTAAGGCCAGAAATAAAACATAAAAATAAAAAAAAAGTATCCCAAGTTTCTCAGTTTCTGATTCTTGCCCAGCAGGATAGATGCATATTTTGCTTTAGTCTAAAGTCCCAAGCTGAACTGTATACAGACTTTATGATATCACAAGGAAATTAAACAGAATTTCTACATGCAAACTAACTGCTGGCATCACTTCAAGACTGTAAAGTGACCTGAAATACCACTGAGCTTTACCATGATAAGAGGCTACATTTTATAAAAGCCTTATGAAAAAGTCTTCTCATCTCAGCCAATAACATACTAGTTATTCCTGTTCAACACTGGACATGAGCCCTCTTAAAAATAAACATGGTAGCCTTTCATGCATTATTCACTGCACTCTTAGATAAATTATCTTTGTGATTAGTTTTAAAATAATATTAATAATAATGCTAAATGCTTTCTTCATCTCCCAGTCTGCACACCTGAGCTATTGTCTTAGCCACTGACTGCTGATGCTCACAATTTAACAGCCCTTGTGACACCACCTTTAGCTCTGGGATGTTTGCGTGTAAGAAAACCCAGAAAGCCAAATCTAGAAGAGGCACAAGGTAAGTTATTAATGCAACAGGGTAGTTTATTTTCTCATCATGTAATATTTCAATTGAAAGCATGAATCCCAAGCAAAATTCACTGTTCATAGTCCTATGCATGAAGCCTTGGACAACAGCATTTGACCAGCCCTTGCTGAAGAGACAGCAGTAAGTTGGGCAGGGATTTTCCTGGAGCAGTTGCAGCAGAAAGAACTAAAAAGCTGTTGTGGAGAGCTGAAATTGCAGCTGATGACTCCTCTTGCTTATATTCCAGAGGTGATCAAAGAACCATCCTAAACCACTGGTTCTGCCTCCCTTATTCCCTGGCTTCACTGGTACAGGAAGCATCAAACTGGGCACTTGGATAATTGATGTAATAAAACCATTAACAGGTATCAGAGGCAGCCTCCCGTAAGTTCTGCTTTCCAAGAGGAATATTTAGTAGCCACCATTTACTTTGCAACACAAAATGAACTATGGTATGACTATGTGATAAGTAGTGGTATGTAGTGTATGAATACAAAATAAGTAAACTTATTTTACTAAGGATTCAACGAAACAGTTTTCACACATTTTAAAAAATGCACACAAAACCTAAAGGGCAGAATTATACCTTACAAGAACAAGCTGTCTTTTGGAAAAGAGGACTTGAGTAATGCTTCCTACCCAGAGGAATAAAAATGGAGAAATCTTTTCTAGAGAAGAGGAAGTTGGTAGGATTGAGGCTGTTCACTCAATTTTGTAGTAGTCAATTCGACTAGAGGGACACATGTGCTTTTCAGGGAGACTAAAGGCAGTTCAGAGAGGTATTTAAATATTTTGTGCCTAAGCTCTCCTAAAAAGAATCTAATTCTTAATTGTGATGCTCAGCATGGATTAAAAATTCTGCTCCTCCTCGTAAAAAGAGCTGCCAACAATCCAAAGGCCCTCAGCAATAAAATCTGTGCTAAGTTACATAAAAATGGACTCTGTGGCTGGATGAATGAATAATGGATGTGGCCACTCACAAGTTCCCCTGCAGCCACACTTTGTAAAGTTACAATGCAGAGGAGGCTTGCACAGGCACTTGCAGTAAGTAGGTTGCTCTTGCTGTTCCCAGTGCAGGAAACATTACAGGTCTGGGAGTCTGGCAAACTCTGCTGTGCCCTTCACTGTTCTACAGCAGAGGTGGTGGGATTTCCTTCTACAGCTGAGAACCATTACAAGATTAAACCAGTTGATTAAAAGAAAGACAGCTCTAATACCTCAAACCAGAGACTATTCAGATTCATATTCAAATGAGAGACCAAAATAGCTCCATCAGGTACAGGTTGGCAGCACCCTGATAGGAAGCGACTAAATAGGCAAAAAATAGGTGAAGAAAAGGAACTACTCCTAGTTTTGCTTCCACTTTTCAATAAATTTATTATCTTCCCCTTCTGTTAGTCAGACATTGTACTTCTTATGTAAATGGTCAATATATAATCAACCTTCACACAGTACATTTCATCAGTACTAATTCCATTCCCCCACCAGCCAGAAGTTTTTCTCCTCAGCTTTACCCCATTTGATAGCCCTCAATTCTAGCTGCACTGATATGACAGCTTTATTACTATTATTAAATAATGAACTTGGCTCTTAGTGCATAGTAGCTCTCTTCTTTATTAAAACCTTTAAAGCAGGCTGTAAAGCAGAGTTTATTTAAAAACTGCTATAAATATTTCTGTTGTCTTCCCCACTGTATTGTTGTGTTACCACCTCCTTTTAGCAGTGCTAAATCAAGAGAAATCCAACTTACTGATAATCAGTTGAGCTTCCCTTTCTTTTCCTATTACAGTCCATTCCTGAAGTGCTAAGGGAACTGGAGATCAAGTCAGCAGGGTCTGGTGACATAAAGTCACTAATTGTAGAAGATATGTCCATCCTTTGGTCTGCCATTGGACTGTCTAACATTAGGGAAGAAATAAAAAACAACCCCCCAACCAAAAACCACTGCATTAATATAAGCAGACACTTACATATTTTCAACCAAAAAAGTTATCTCAAACTTAGCATTCTTAAAAAACTGCAATAATCAGTTTCTATTTTTCCCTCTTGCTGTAAAAATAACAGGTAATTTCTCCTTTTCCAGTTACTGCTGTATGGAGTATTGCACACAAACCATGACCATTCTCAAAACACATTATGTAACACAATTGTTTTTAAAGATTTGTCAGAATGATCTTGGCTTACTCTTATGTTACCTGGCCAGCCAATTGCTTCTTCCTAACAGGAATATTTCTGACAGGGAACACTTGTTTTAATGTGTCTCTGCATTTGAAGATCATATAAGAGCTCACAAACTTTTAAAGTTCAATTTCCACTGAATTCAGAACATTTGCATAGAAATAAACACCTCTGCACAGCAGACTCCACAAATAAAAATATTAAAACCCGATGGTGGTCACAGAAGTCTAGTTAAAGGTACAAATTAATCTAATTGGCTTTTTAATCCTCTAGACTGCAAGTAATTCAAATATTCACTATTTAATCCTCTAGACTGCAAATAATTACACTGTTGGAAGAAACCCTGTGAAAAGTTCCCTGCTAAATAGCATCAGCTGTGAAAGAGAAGAGGTTTTACCTGAAGGCCTGTCTTGGAAGCCTAAATCCACTTGGGCAAAGATGATGATGCTCAGCCCAAAGCAGCTGATAACCTTAGAACTCTTCCATGCCTCATGTTCTGTTGGTCAAATACTTTCAAAAACCTGAATGGGAGGAAAAACCAGCAAGCTTAAAAAACACCTTAAAAACAATTAGTTTAAACACAGTTTACAAAAGCAATAGATGTTTCCAACTCAGGAATCAAATACTTATTTCCTTGCAAAGTGTAGAAGCTTTATCCATCCATCCAAAGGGTTAGCTGTTGGGATGTGCCTCTCCAAAGGACCAAGCTTTGGGCAGAAGGAATCTCTGGCATCACCTCCTTTTGGGCCTTTTTACCACGCTTTGGTCTTTGCACAAAGCCCCTCTGCTCACAGTGATCACAGGATGACAACCATGAGCACATTTGCTGCCAGAATGAGTTAAATTGCTGTCACAGAGCAAAGGACAGACTTACCCTTCAGTCCTGACTGTCTAACTCTAAAGATGGTCCTAACTTTGGGCTTGGCTTACTGTTTTGTTTTCCACTGTAACAGCAGTAAGCATCTTCGAAGGACAGGGGTTAAACATGTGCAGGCTTCAAGTTTTATACAAAATGCACATCCCCTACTGCAACTCAAGCCCTCAGATGTGTCTCCCAACAATACTACAAACACGTGGATGCCCTTCCCTTCCACACTGCTGTCACAAAACAAGTTTTTCAGCAAAACTTAGTGTGGAAGATTTAGAAACTGTTTGACATTTTCCTCCTGCAAGGAAACTTCCAAAGTCCATTGGACGCACAGTTTTCTGACTGATGCACCTGTGGCAGCAGTAGAACTGCCCAAGTACACAGAAAAAGCAGCTTCCATGGCACTCTCAAAAGTTTACAAGTCAAACATCCTGTCAACATGATCACACTGTAACCAATTCTGCTAAAGCATGTATGTAGACATGGTATGAGTTATTAGCCAAAAAAATCTGAAGTTGCTTGTTATCATTTTCTTCAGCTCTGCCAGAACAGCAAATTCAGAATTTCACAAGCTTAAATTATCTAAATTTCTGGTCCTGGCACTGTAAGGTCAGGCAAGTCATTGTCTTGGTAGCACCAACTACTGAAGGGAGGATCACTGGTGTTCCAGCAGCACAGCATCCAAACTGTTGCTGAGGGGTCACTGTCCATCTCACCCAACAACTCCTCTGTGGTCCTTTCCCAAATAACCCAACCCCCTTTTCCATTTCTGAGAACGTGTGGACGTACTGCTAGAGGCATACTAAGAGACCACCTGGCACCAGAACTGACCAAAGCTAAATCAGTACAAATTTAAGTCAAATTATGAAATGCCATTGAATCCATAACCACATTTGTTTTGCAAGGCTTTCATTCAGACCCACAGCTATCTGTAGGTCAGGCCCTACTGTCTCCCTATTTTCCCAGCTGTTTGCTTTGTCTCTCTTAGCCCCAGCAGCCCAACAGCTACAGACTCAATGGTGTTACTGTGGTGGGTGAGGTTGCTGCATCTCAATTTACCAATAAAACCAGTCACTGGCTATTTATCTGTGCTAGGTTCAGACCCAAACCCATTCTCTTCAGCGTCAGCTGATGTGCAGAAATTAGTTATAGTTAAACTTAGTGTGTTTCTGAACACCTTTCTGTGTGAGGGTACTAGCTGAACTCACACTTTACTACATTAGGAAACTTCATGGACCACCTGTGATGACCTCAGACAGAAGGCTGGGATGAGCTGGAATGAACAAAGAAAAAAGGGGGTGGAGGAAAAAGGGTTTGTAGGTTTACCCCAGTCCTCTCTCTAAGAATGCCTGCAACAGTCAGCATTTTAGCTTCAGAACCAGAAAACTGCAAAAGTCACCCTGCACTAATGCAAAAACCCGAACTGTTGTTCATCTCAAAGAAAAATTTCATATCAGTTTTATAGAAAAAAAACTTTAAATCAAGTATCCATTCAGCTTTGCTATTTTATACCTGATATATTTGATAGTTTCAAAGCAGCTATTTTAAGTGTCTTGACCATTTGAGCAGAAAAAAAATACATAAAGAGCAGAATTCTCAATTTAATTTTCAGTCAGCCCTTTCTCTACCATGTCCCAAATGCTCACCCAGTCCTAACAATCACAGTCCTACATTTTAGCATCACAGGAGTTAAGAACTATGCATGTCTCTTGAAATGAGTTTTAAAGTTAAGAAGATGTCAACTCAATGATCAGAGCAAAAATCAGCATGCCCCACTAAATAGTGAACAGTTCAGAGAAATGTTTTTTTTCACAAGGCTTTCTTAAAATCCTAGGAAATTGAATATTTTCTGTCTTTTCAGCCTCCATCTGCTGGATGTTCAATGCCTAAAAAAAATTTTCTCTGAGGAGGACCACAAAAGTTACCCATATATTTAAGCCAAGTTCAAATCTTCCATTTATGATGCCAAACTTGTTGCCAAAGTACTCTAAGGACCTACTTGAAAAAAATGCCATGGAGTCTACTTCAAATGGTATTTTGTCACTGTATCCATGACACTTTATCTCTACAGTAGTTTGGGACTCCTTCCTTGGGATTCCCCTTCCTTGCATTTCCTCTTCCTCTGATCCCCTGAAACAAGGCTAATGAGACAGCAAAAATAAATCTTACTGTTAGTCCCTTTAAAAAAAAGTGAGATGGCATGTGACCAGCTTAATCATGCAGCAAAGCTGATCACGAGTACACAAACACCTCTGAGCAAATCAAGGTCACTGCTAAAGTAGGTCAGCTCCATGAGCCAAGCCCCCACCCAGAGTCAGGACCTCTTTCCACAAGCTCCATCAGCTCTGGCTCCCCCCAGGCAAGAGGCAGCCGTGCCCAAGGCACGCAGGGATTTATTCTGAAAGAAATGCAATTCATAACTCCATCAATCGCGAGCGCCTCGGATCTCAAAGCGCAATTTCGCAATGACAGAGGAAAACCCTGGTGTGGTTTCCTGAAGAAGCCATTGAAAAGATACTCACTGTCCCTGTGGGGAATGACTGAACCAAAAACAGCCCCAGAAAGGAAACCATCTACTTCCCTTCACAGCAGTAGTCCATTGCTGGAGTTAAGTGTCACAGCACAAGCTGGTACAAAACAAAAAAAGAGGTCCTTCATCTTCCCTAGCAGCAGATTGCTGCTGCTGGAGGCTCCCAGCACACTTGCACTCAGAGGTGGGGAGATTTCAGCTCAGCAGTACGAGGACTCCAAGGGTGCCCAGGATGATCTCAAGATGCAGACCAGCATCCATGGGCTCAATGCTGCAAGTAACATCAGAGCCTTTATTATGGAATATTCCATGGGAATCATAGGAAGATCTCTGAAGTAAAGCAGGGTAGTTTCCTTTGCCCTCAGTACTTAAGGAATACCCAAGTCAGAATACTTCCTACCTTCCCAATAGATTGATACTGTTTGGTTTTAATGGCACCCTAACACCATTTCCAATGACTCTGCACTTCCAGAAAAAAGCCCTGTGGCTTCCTCTCACATGCAGATGCATCTCACCACACTCTCTGGTGCAAAGAAGGGATTTTACCCTGCTGTGTTTGTTGAGGTCACCCTTTTACCACTGAGTCCTCAGCACGCCCATCTGTTGGAATCCTGAATGCTGAGAATTTTAAACTTTGTGTGCTGAAAGGCAGACCCACAAGAGAACACTGCATTTGACCTGAGGCTGTGGAGAGGGCTTCCCAAATTGATTGGTAGCACTAGGATTACGGGTGTGTAGTTGGTTAGAAGTGTAATCTCACAGGGTGGAAAACTCAAGAGTTTGGGATTTTAGAATATAGAAATAAATATGAAGCAAGATGGAGGCTTTAGGGTGGAGGCAGGTTGTTCTTCACCTTCCTCTTCCTTCTTCTTCATGGGTTTGGGTGGCATTTTGTAATTGGGCAGAAAAGTCCCCATTGCAGCTCTTTGGGATCAGTCATTGCGTTAAAAGGGAAAATAATCTAGGTGTCAGTTCTTAATTGGATAGTTTAGTCTTAAAAGACCTTGTAACAAGAGATTGTTGGCCACTTTGTGCCTTCTAATGAAAAGCTGCAGAACTCACAGTAGTGAGACTGTTTTACTGATAAGAAATAATAAACACCACAAGTGCCTTCAATCCAGACCCAGAGAAACCAATACCCATCGGTCCCTGGCAGCCTGTGATTCACATCCGAGTTTTGGAACTCCTCCTGACATCAGCAGCTCATGTTTGGACCCTGACCACACACCCAGAGCTGCTCCAGCCTCCTGCAGCCCCTCACCACAGGGGCAGAGGCACAGCCCTCAGGTGCCCAAGAGACCCCCTCTTCCAACAGCTGCTCCCCACCTTTCCTAAGCCAAAAGCAGCAGGCTGGAGGGAAGCAGCCCATGAATTTTAACCAACCACAAAGCTACAAGGCAAGTAATTTTGACATGGAGGGGGAAAAGTCTCCAACAAACAGAAGAAAAACTCCACATGCAGTTTCTCAGTAGACCAATCTGTCCAGGTACACTCCCGCACCAAAAGCATCTGTTCATCAGCAGAGTCTCTGAGAAAAGGCAGAACAGGTCACATCATGGCATCACCTCACAGCCTTTCAGACTCTCTCAGTGCTGATGGAGACACACAACAATGCATTTTATCTTGTTCCCACAACACTGAGACTCTCAGATCAAGAGGGCTCTTGGTTCCTGTCTCTCCTTGTTTATGAGGGGAAGTACCTCAATCTTTACTTCCAGCTACTTTAACAAAGGACTTCTCATTGCCTCCAAACCAAGAATAAGTGCCAACTAAAATAACTTCCTCTTGCACAGGGGAGCTCAAAACTAGACCCAGAACACAGAAATGTCCCAGCAGCACTCAGTAAATGGGAAGGATCACTTCCCCCAGCCTGCTGGCAGCACAGCTCCTGACGCAATCCAGGAGGCTCTTGGCCTTCTGTGCTGCAAGGGCACCCTTGGAGCCTCATGAACCATCAATATCTTTTCTGCCAAGATATCTTTTATCTTTTTTTCCAGCTATTCAGTCCCTAATCTGTACTGAGACATGGGGTTTTTCCTCTCCCAGGTGCAGGACTTGGCATTTCTCTTTGCTAACTTCCTAAGGTTCTTTCCAAGATTTTTGGTGGCCCTTTTCTCTGGTCTGTAGAGATCCCCCTGCTTGGTAGCACACTCATGTGGTGTCTCAGACACCCCTCCCAGGTTTGCATTTGTCTGCAGCTCTAAGTACATAATTTCAGACAGCATGGAAGAAAATGAAAACAGGCTGGCTCTGGAAAGAAAACCCAGTAGAATTAAACAACCTCCAAAAATCCTAGCTCATGCTCTTTCCTCAGTGAAGCAGACAAATATGTGTTTCAAGGTGGTGTGGTCACATGGGAAGGCCTTGTGGATAGAAGTATGGATCACCTTCAAAGAAGAAAAGGAGAAATGGATCAAAACCAAAGCCAACCCATGTCACCTCCAGGAATCAAACCTGTTTAGACCAGCTGTGCTAAGTATTGGTATTGTTCATTAAGTATTTCCCTCCTTAACAGGGGACTGGGATATACCTGTAGTGATAGAGCTCGAGGTCTAGCTTAATATTCTACAGAACAGCCACTGGAGACATCACCAGAACCAGCATCCTGATTATCCAGCTGACCTCAGCCACTGCAGATTCCATGTCCCCTCACATCTCAGGAGTGTCTGCCTCTCTTCTCTACCTACCCACGAAATCCCAGCTGCAAGAGGGTTTCAACAAATCTTGCCAGTTTGCAACCATTACTGAAAGCTTGATCTAGTGTAAGCTTCTCCTCAGCCAAGATTAGACTCTTTGAGCTCTCATTCTTTGAAGTGAGCTTATGCTGCCCTGTTTGCATATTTCATTCTGGGCAGCCATCAAAAGGAAACATCACAAGGGAACTAATCAAGCCCTTGTGAAAAGGTGGTGATGCACACTCTCGGAAATCAGTACTAACACGCTGCTGCTACCAAAGGAATTTGGCCTGCTTCAATAATCAATCTGCCAGCACATGCACTCCTCAGGTTCCAAGAAACTGCTTCCACAGGGAAAGCAGAAAGGGACCTGCCTTTCCTGGAAGACCAGGCTTGAAGGGATTTATGAAACCTCTACACATGGAACAATCTGTATCCTCTCTAGAGGCTACTGGAACCAAGAAGTACTGGTCCTCACATCAGCAGATACAGGGTAGAGCTGCCAGTGCTGCAGGAGTTCCTGAACTCGGCCCCAGCACACAGAATGAGACTGAACCAGCACTGCAGGTGCCTCCACTGAGAGCAGGAACCACTGAATTCTGCCCCAGAGCTCTGCACACCCTGTGTGTTACTGGGTGCCTCGTGACATTTTACAGACACGCTGAGATCACCACAGATATTCTAGGAGCACACGTTCATATTTCACCTCAAATGTCAACAGGGATACACTAAGGAGGGTTTTACCAGAAAAGTGTAGCTGCCACACAACACCTGTAAGCTAACAGCTGATCTCCTACAGAGTAAAAACAGTTACACTGAGAATTACACCCAGGTCTATCTGTCAATAAAACATCTACTCTAAATCAGCACACACCTCTGGATGCCTTAGAATTCCAACAGGTCCTGCTGCTCTAAAACATCCGGATTGATTTCACTGGAAAGGGATACAGCCATTATTCCATAAAATAGAATAAAAATCAGACATCCTTAGAAATTCAGCTGCTAGTAGAAAAAGGGCTGAGCCCAATGTCAGAAAGGTTTTAATTACTTAAATCCAAGACACCCAAGCCAACATACTTTAAAACAATGCTTCAAAAATGTTGTTCAGCACAGCACCCCAGAATTTTTGTAATATAAGTTATGGAATAAAGTAACATTAAAAATAGGGTCCACTACTGTTAAATGTTGGTAAAGTAAGTTCACAAAAATCTATGTTAGGATGTGATATTTAATATTTGTTTATTCCAATCCTTCAGAAGATTTTGTGTATGTGTGAGAAGAAACAAGGTATTGTATTTTCAAGACTGGGGAGAATGAGAAGATTTAAAATCAAAAGATAACAGAAACTTTAAGTCCTTTGGGCCAGTTATTTCAATCTGCCCATTTGACATCAAAATCAATTGTTCTTTTAGTAATGACAGAGTTAAAAGAAACAGACCCAGGCACAACAAAATAAATCTACCCCCTCAATTAGTGCAATGTAAACATAGCTGAAGTCCTGAGTTTCCAAGCCAGCTCCAGCCTCTAATGTGTGAGGGACCTGCTGTTTCACAAGCACAGGATGCAGTCCTTGCTCACCAAGCCTAAGCCCACCAAGGGATTTGGAGAGGGTGGGAGGCAGAGCAGGGCGTGTGAAAGACAGGAAAATCCATCTTACCATGTGGGTAAATCAATTATCCAACATTAATGGGCTTCAAGGAAAAACCTAACCAAAGTTGATTTCTTTAATAGCTCGTGTACTTCCAGCATGCTTTGATGAGAAACACACACCCAAACCCACAAAACAACAAAAACCTTCTCAGCTGAGGAGGCAGTGGTTCTGTGAAGTCTCCCAAGTTGTACACATTACTTCTGATCTGTCAGCAACAGAAGATTCACTGTAGAGTCGACTTCAAAGCCAAAATTTTTTAGAAGATTAGAAATTTCTCTGTAAGAGGACTGTACACAACCTGGACTGACATTTCTGGAGCAGGAGCAGCATACAAGATAACAAGTAGGTAAGCTGCTTAACTCACTCCCCATGTTATACAAACAGAGGGAATTTACAATCAGTGCCTCTGTAACTCACAGCTGGGAATGGCTCCTTTTTGCACTTGCAGTCCAAAAGATGCAGCTTTTTGCTTCAAGATTTCATCCAGCTCCTAAATACGAGCACCAGTTTACAGCAGACAGATGTTTTAGACACAGGTCTTAAAGACTTTAATTAGCCAAAGAGAACAAGTAAGTTTCATATTGTTTAAATGCACATCTTCTAATCTAGAGATGATGAATAAAGCCCAGCTGTACACTGTAAGTATTATTATGACTGTGATATGATCTGGGCAAATTTAATTTCCTTATTGCAGCTCAGTGAAGCTCGTGGATCCTCACAGCCCAGCAAATATTCTTCCTGTAGTTCATAATCTCAGAAGTTGTCTTTCAGTGGCAGGAAGGCAAAATTCTCGGAAGTTCAAAGAAATCTGTTTTTAGAATGAATCAGCAGCCTAGTCAAACTCTTCCTCTTTGTGTCAAAAGTAGAATTTTACCCTGTGACCAGTGACTTGGCACACCATGGAAACCCTTCCAGAGCTTCTTCCTCAAGCTCAGAACTACTGCTTGTACTTTAACAGGATCTCTTGACTTCAGCATTTCCAGTGAGCACAAGCTTTAACTCAAGCCGTCTTCTCACTTGCACAGCACTATCTTAGTACCCCATTAGTTACTCCAGCTTCCAGCCACCAAGTCCTTCTGGGCTTTTGTCAGGTCCTCATTTCCTTCCCTCCTCTTACTGCAGCACTGTAGGCATCCAAACCAGACAATACATTCAAGTCATGGTATGAATAATACTACCCAAGTAATATTTTCTCCCTTGACTTTTAAAGTTTATGCATTATGGGAAGTTAGCCATTTTTCAGCTGAATAGATTAAACCACTACTCACTTCTTTCAGCCTTTGAAGTGCATCTATTAAGGTGAAAATCCTAGTTTTCTTTTGAATTGAACCACCTGGTCCAAATACTTTTAAAGATAGTGCACAGAGCTGTTTTCCAGTCATATTGTTACTACAACAAACCCAAACACATTTGGCATGTGCCAGACCTTTCATTCAGAGATCTACTGCCAAACTGCAGCTAAATACTTTATATCTTCAGGGAACAAAGCATTGGAACAAGAGGGCAAAAATATCACCAGAAGGAGCAAAGACAGGTGGTGCTATTTATAGCTGATACTTTCATTTCCAGTTTTTGCATATTCCCTCTGGTCCTGCTGGATTTCATCTCTGGCTGGAAGAAGCCACCCCTGCTCTCAGCACTCTGCCAGCCTGACAAAGCAAAGCCAACAGGCTGTCACTTTCCCTTCCATCCTAAAGCAAGCCCTGGGAAAAGGAAGAAACTCTCACCCTGCCTGGAACCAAGCTGGGGTTTCCTCACCCTGGCTGCCTCTCCACCATTTCCTCTAGCTCACATATCCTCCACAGGCTCATTTTTTCCCACTGGTTTCTTACAAGCTCTTTTTTACTTCACACAAAATCAGCTGTCAAACACAAATGCATGACATCCATGTGAATGTCTACATTTCTTCCTTCAGACTATCTTAGAGGCTCAACTTAATTTTTGTTCTCCTACACTACCAGTGCTTTTTGGATAAGAGGGCATCACAGCTTTTCGTTAAGTGTACAAGCCAGAATCTGGTAAAAAAAAAAAATAAATCCAGAGAACGTACAATGATGGCATAACCACTGTATACATTAAAGTTTGTGTGGAAACAGAAATGTGCAACTCCAAAATTATCGACAAATTTCCAGTTTTAAGAAAACTTATCCCCACACATGCACCTGCAATTGGAGTCCCTCTGTTGGTGGAGCAACAATAAACACTGGCATGAATAAGCTCAGCAGCTTCCTTTCCTGAAGTCACACTATTTGCCAGTTAAATCCAAACCAAACAGTGAAACTCTGACACTGCAACAACTTAGCACTTCCTAAATTGTTCTATGGAAAACACGTAAAGAAACACACTTCAAAAAAAGATACACGTGTCACTTTCAAGTCTGGGTTAATGCTCCAGCGTGGGAAATAGATTTGTAAGTAAACTGGCAAAAAGCTGATGTGGCAAAAAAGCTGATAGGCCAAGAAGCACCTATAATGTATTGCAATTAGGAAATAGTTGGTTTCTCATTGTGATGGTGTGAATTATAATATGTATATTGTCTCACCCTTCCCATGAGACTGAAAATGGAATAAAAGTTTTCAAAACACCTCTCAGTTTTCCCATCTCTGGGTCAGAAAAGAACACAATCTGACACTCCAGAGGTAACACCACCACCCATAGCTGAAATCCAGGTTTTTGAAGGAGGGATTTGCTGCTAAGGCTGAGAAAGGCAGCCTTCCCAAGCCATGACAGCTCCCAGTGGGCATTATCCCACACTCTGCCCTTCGCAGAGAGCCACACAAGCAGCTGGAAGCGCAGCCACAGAGAACACTGAGAAGTAGGGCAAGCTCCCAAGGCCCCCCAGGCCAGCACTAATATTGACACAGTGCATTAGGAGCAGAATTGCTGTAGCTGACAACTCCCTGTCCAGCCAGAGCTGTGCTCAGGACTGCTGTGGAACAAGGCACGGGATGGCAGGACAGGGAAACCACAATGCCAACCCAAAGAAGTCCCTCAGCAGGACATTAAAGGTAAAGTTAGATGTCTCATTGCACCATATACTGAACACTTAAATGAATGCTCTTGGCTTCTACTGCAGCACTAGCTACTTTTCATGCTTCCTTCTCTCTTCCTTGGATAAAATGGAATGTTTGTGCAACTGACACGTGTTTAAGGTGAGCCCCAAACACCCTACAGAGTGAACCTCATTAAAGCCAGCATTTTGAGTGGTTTTGGTTTTGAGGGTTTGTAATTACAGCATTTAAAGTAAGACTTGATGGAGCAAATCAAGTGATAGTTTAGGGAAAAGCCATCAGAATATTGCTTGGAAAAAGTTGTATTTGTCTAGCTCAGGATAAGCAGGAGATACTGCTGTAAACCTCACAGCAAAGTTTCACAGAACAGCTGATAGACCACCTTAGTGCCAAAGGGATGGCTTTACTTGCTTTTTTAGTCTCTTGTCACTCTTCCTCCAGATTTCCCTTCCAGTACTCTAGCAGAGACTTTTATGAAATCCTCAGAGCCTGCATGTCCAGTGTGTTGAATTCATCAGGGTGAACAATAACTTGAGAGAAAGCACAGTCTTCTGGGGGCTCAGAAATCCCCAGAGCCTTGCTGAAAGGTCAGATGTTACCCAGAAGCAGCTCAAAGCAAGGGCAGGAGACATGCCAGAGAAGGGGAAGGGAAGAAATGTCCCATCCAACTACAATAAGCAGTTAAAATAACCTTGTTACAGCCTTTCTGCACTTTCAAGATGTTTTCAGCGCTCCCACAGGATTTGTTTTCAACACACAAATCCCTCCTCGGTTTGAGCAAGACAAGGTGTGCTGAAACCTTTCCACTGATCCACATCTGCACTGTGACATTTTCTCTGCTCTTTTGTGAATGGCAAGTTATTAATATACAGACACAGTAGAGGAGTATTTCCATCCACTCTGCAGTCACTGCTGCAGCGGGAGTATAAGCTTTATTTTCTTGAGAAAGGCCTACAGCAATAGGACAGCCCTGCAGAGAAATGGCTGATACAACATATTCCTTTTTCGTGCCTCTGTACATTCACATTGATGTTGAGAACCACCACATTTCCAAACCTGTGACATTCAGCAGCCAGAGATCCAGCTGGATACAAGCCTCAGACTTGGCATTTTCCAGACAGGCTTTTAAATCCATGATTTCTAATTTAAATCAACAGTCAAGTTTGAATGCATACTTTTACATTACAACTGAAACTGAAGAAGTTTTAAAATTGTTGCTGTATTTGGAACAAAGACTCAAGTTCCCAAATCATGACAGCCTTTAGAAAGGCAAAGGAATGATCAGGGAACACCAGCAGTTCACTTAATGGGATCCTTATTGCTATGCAGACATCTCAACCATTACAAAAATTAAAAATAACAGAAATGCAAGTTGGGAAGAATAGTGTGCAATACAAATAGTGTGCAATACAAATAGTGTGCACATACAAAAAAACCCCAAGAGATAAAATCCTGACAAGACCAAATATGGGCAACTGAGGAAGAAACCTGCTCAGAAAAACCCAACACAACAAATCACAGCCACCCAACCCCAAAAATGGACTCCATAAAACTGAAGGCTGCATGCCTGTTTTTTTTTTAATGATTTCTCATCCTTGACTCAAAGATCCATCCACACAACAACCTCCTTCCCCACCTAATCAAGAAGGGATGCAACACAGAGCAAAGGGACATCTGACAAACAGTTGCAACCAGAAGTTTCTCCAACCCATTGTTTTAATTCCAAAAGAGAACATTCCACGACCTATGCAGTCTGATCTCAGTGGACCTAGGAAGGATCACTAGACAATTCACATTCCTTCTCAGAGAAGCTTCAGTAGGTTTAGATGATTTTATTTCTGCAAGTAGCAGACTTGTGCCAAATATTAATAATGCAGTCCCTTAGTTACCACTTACAAATGCTCGTAATTATTTACAGCTCCTGAACACAGGATGGCTTGGATATCATCCAACAAATCCCCAGCAATTAAATTTACTAGAAAAATGGAAAACTTTCTACTTTCACTCAGTAGAACAATAGAGGCAATGAGTTCTGCTTAAGGAACAATGAATTAAACTGGTCCTCTTCAGCTTAGAAAACTGGCAGGACCAAGATCTACAAACTCATCAAACGCCATGGGGACATCAAACAAAGCCTGGCTGAAAGGCTCAAAATAACACAGCCCTTCACATGAGGTGGAAAGGCTCTGGAAACTCTCTGCCAGGCAAGAGGAGGCCTAGAAGCTCCTGTGGTTTGTGTGGTTTGCACAGAGAGGTAGGACCAGCTCATGGAAAGGGATTCTGCTGAGGGTTACTACCACTGTGAAGTCCCTGAGCTGAAAATAACTGCAGGCTCTAATCCCACTCTTTCACCAGGAGCAACTCACAGCCCTGCTGGAGACACAGCTCTACAGCAACTCTTCGTGGCACACAGTGGTCTCTCTTGCCTTCATTTGCTATCAGTAAAAGAACATTATCTCCATTTCTAAGTTATCAGAGAAACTCCATGCTGACAGGGAAAGTGTGAAATATCCAACGTCCTCAAAACACCCTTCCAGGTCAACTGTGTTTAAGTTAATTCACCTGCAATTATCACCCTACCAGCACTCAGCACCATGTGGAACATTTGAACTGAATCAGTAGACATCACAAGTTTAGCAAAGCAGTTAGTAAAAGCTTAGCTTATCAGAAAAAAACCCCAGTCTAACACAGGAAGCCAGGTTTATATGCTCGGTGTCTGCTTTCCTAAATGGAATTTCAAATCCAGTTTTAACAGCTGAAGTCCTCTGCAGCAGCACTGAGCAAGGAACCCCGTAAAAGTCAGCAGGCACAAACCACCCAAAACAAACACCAGAAAGGCAGGCCTGAGCCTCACCTTGCCAAGCACTTCAGTGCATACACACTGCCCCACTCACCTCAAGCCTCTCCTACAGTGCCAGATCCTTCCTATCATTAAGTAAAACTCTTAATTCTCTTTTAAAAAGAGGCCAAAGAGCCACTAAAGCAGGCAAACATTACTGATCATAGAATCATTAAGGTTGGAAAAGACCTCCAAGATCATCAAGTCCAACCTTTGACCTTTGATTACACACAGGGAAAAACCCAACCAGACAAAAATGCTTAGACCAGAAGAGAATCACATATTTCAAAGGATCATGGACTAAACAATAGATAAAGAGTTCTGGCTTTTTTTAAGAGTCCTACTTTTCTGAAATGCTTACTTCAATCTCATGCACTATTGTGCCCTGATTTTAATAAACAAATACATACACTTTTTGTATGTATGTTTTCTTCAGTCACTCATCTGGTGCTCAACTGAAATGCTTTTTTATCTGTTCAAGTCCCTTCAGCTCTCTTCAAAGGTTCTCTCTCCTCTTCCACATGCATTGAATTTATTTGTTATCCCTAAAGATACAAGCTAAATTTAGAGAATATAAATTCTAGAGATAACTGACTAAACACAAAATATTTACCCTGAGCAACTTAACTGACAAATGTAAAGGTATTTTCATTACCTTCGTGTCAAATCACTCCATCTTTGTTTTCCTAAATATGAGTTTCAGCTCTTCAGGTTTCTGTCCCACTTTTGTCTCCCTCCAGTATCAGCGCTCAAAATTTCACCTTGGTAGCAAACCACTGGTATTATAATTCTGTCACTGGTATTGATATTCTTATTCCAAAATAAAAAAGTGTTATATTTTGATCCATTTAAGATTACAGACCAAAAGTGGTGTTTGCTTTGCTGAACAAAACTCATGGGTATTACATTTTATGCATGCTTTAGAGAATAACAACATGAGAACCCCCTGAAGTATTTTTAACCTTTTGACTTGTTTTGCTGCAAGAGTGTGCAGTCCCCTTCTCTCTGCTCCAGGTCTCTCTGGCCCTCCCTGTCCTGCCCAGCCTGGTAAAAGCTGTATGTCCTTGCACTTCCTTCTACTCAAACACAGAGTACAGATAAGCAGGCAAGTTTTATCTCAACACTGATACCAGATTCATTCATATCTGTTCCCTTGTACAATCCTGTGTTCTGCTCTCCTCTGCTGCAACAGGAGGCAACCTCATCTACTCTTTTATAGGACACACTGATATGCTGTAATTCAGGTCAAAGTTTACTTTACAAAGATATCCTGGAAGAACTGATGTGTTGTAAGAATCCCTTACCTGCCTCCTACCTTTTCTGTTCTGAAGCTTAGCTCTCCTTGCTCCTAACTTCCAGCTTTCCTAGCCTGAATGTCACCAAGTCACCTATCTGCTATTAAACCTCATTCCATTCTCTCCTACCAGATAACGTTATCAGCTCATTGACTGAAGGATTAATGCAGTGAGTTGCTTTTTCCTCCTTTAAGTGAGTTTTGCTGTATTCCTTTCATCTGACACTAAATTTATGTTTGCAAAACAGTTCATTCCTTGAACTCCTTTCAGTTTGCTATTCACACTTTATCAAGTCTGAGGAAGTATTAAAGCCATGACATAATTAACATCCTACATAGATCAACCTCCCTTTGAGTCCAGCTTGATATCCTTGTTTACCAAGGCATGGATTCTTTTGTGCACCTCTCTAAGGTTGCCCTGGGAACTGCCAGTCAATAAAGTCCTTCCACCCTCAGTCACTTCCTCTTGCAAGTGTGACATACAGAACAGGACTCAGCTGCTAGTTAGAAAGGGCACATGTATTTCTCAAGCAAGCCAAGTGGAAATTGCCAGAATCAACGCTCCTGACTAATCCTTACTCAGCTCACACACAGTAACTATGAATCAGTCTGATAGTTTATTTAATACAGGCCTAGGCGGGTTTTTACAGTGCAGCACACACTCCTCTTTGGGAGATTCAGAAGATAGAATTCACACTATTTCATTAGTTGAGAAGTTGAAAAACTAACCTTTAAATCCTTTCTAGCTGCTAGAGCTTTTAACCTCCTGGCTTTAGCATTCAGCTGGGTACTCCCATACAGCACTGGTGCTTACCCAACCCCACACTGAACTGTTCAGAGATACAAAATAGATGAAGCCTAATCTTGTAAAGAAGTAATTTTTTAAAAAGCTACAAGTCTGAGTAATGACAGTTTGGTGATTCAGAAGTCAAACAGATACCAGCACTGCACAGTAGAGGGGAGAGATGATGAGCTCAGCAGTGAGTGTCCATTTAACCTCCCTCGCAAACACACACCTCAGTGTGGGAGCACACAGGTCAACCCTCAAAGGCAGATTACAGCTCAAGTAGCCCTACAAAGACTCCAGGGTAATAGAAGCATTCAAGAAACACTCTGAAATGCATTTATTTTGCTTGTGAGCTGCTGCTTTGGATAAATTTGCTCCTTTTGTAGAAGGCTGTTTAATCAACACTCAAGTGAAATCCATCTCCCACCAACAGCAGCACAGTCAAGAAAGAGCCTGGATGAATGTTACTCCAGTTAGGATTAAGAAACATTGCTCTGGGATGGGATGGCACATGGAACAGTCAAATCTAACTGCACTGAGATGACTGATGCCTACAGCCTGAGCAGTGGGAATGTGAAAACCATGAAGATAAAAGCAGAGCACAGCACAAGGAGCCACCAGGAACAAAGTGAGCAGCCCTTTGGAGGGTGGAAAACAAGGAAAAGCTCACATGTGGAAATGATTGGGATGAGTCCACTTCTGGAAGGATATGTGGAAAATACAGAACTACACCGTGAGGGATGATTGAAGAGAAACTCACCCGCTGCTGCCAAACAAAGACTCGGCCAAATTCCGTCACAGGGAGGAGTTACAGGGGATATGCTGGGTTGTATTTGGAGGTGAAAATCTAACCCTTCACTGCAACACGCAATGAGGTTTGCTAGAAAGGGCAATCAAAGTTAGCTGTACTTATCCCTAATCTTTCTCCTTTAAGCTAGTGCATCAAGAGTCTTCCAGATGTTGAAAGGGCAGGGAAGTTTCTTTTTCTGCTTCCTGAAAGTCTTTGAAATCCACTTGCCAGCCACTCCTCCAGGCAAACCTGAGAACCTGCCCCAGTGTTATTCTGTGACCTGGTTGCCAACACAGCATCACTCCAAAACATCGTCACCACCACGAAACACACACGCACGAAAGAGCAAACAAAGAGCTCACAGAACGGAGACAAAAGCACAGAGAGCCACACACAGGCAATTCCAAGGGTGAATTCTTGAGTGCCTGCGTCTGTAAATAAAGTCAGAGGCCAGCTGAGACACCCATTACCAGGCTTTCCAAAGTCACCAAACAAAATTCAACAGAAAAATGGAAAAATAGGTTCCATTGACAAATAAGAGAAAGCAGTAGTTTTCCAGGTTTGTCAAGGGACACCATCATTCCAGTGGGTTTGGGGCTACAGGAAAATAGCAAGCCACAGAAATATCCTAAAAGTAGAGGATAAGTTGGACGAGCGACCAAATATTTGTTTTAAAAACTAAGAAGTATGCACCCGAAATGTGTGCCAAAGTAGATTACACAAGTGTTACAGCACACCATGAATGAACCATGGAGGCTTAAGCACTTGCCTGAGCAAATCCTGCTCTAAAAGGCATGTTCATTTTGTCTAAAAAGCAGCAAGACCTCCGCAACACTAATTTAAGCACTTAAAGGAACTTTAAGAATCTTAAAATATGGAATAATGATCATCAATATGCTACAACACTACCTGGGTCTCTAATGAGATACCAATAGAGCACTTTTTGCTCACTTTTTTGTTACATGGAAGACATTTTTTTTCGTTCTGCTTCTTTCCAAGGTGTGCAACTATTTGGTCTTTATTAGTGCTCACATGCTCTAAGGAAAAAATAACTAGAATCACTTCAAGTAGAAGGCATGAATTATCCTGTTATCTGCTGAGTTAAACTTTGTCTTACATTCCATTTATATTCCAAATAAAGCTCAAAAATTTTAGTAAATCTCTTTAATAAGGGCACATTAGAGTCTTAGAAAGTTTTTCATGCCACTGAACACAAGAACAATTCTCCTGAACAGCTATTTGATAAGAACATCAAGAACAAACTATGGTGCCAATATTTCTCTGAATGGAAGTCTGGGTAGGTTTTAGAAAGCTTTGCTTCTTAAAAACAGAACATTTAAACCAACTGGCAGCAAGACGAGATCTATGCCAAGTTTGAGAATCATTCTTAAACAGCAATTTTTTAAATTGTTTTTTTTACACAAACATGTCCCCTCCTCAAAGGCAGCAGAGGTGTGCACAATTAATGCATTTCAAAGCATGCATTGTCTTGGAAAAAAAATCATCTTCCCCTCAGTCTCTTTCCTATATTCCACTTCCTCCAGACTTCCTGGCAAGTTTAACTGGAGACACTGCTGGGTCTCTGCCAATTTTACATAAATTATCAGTTTGACAACAACTTGGACACGTAAGTGTTCAGCTCTGGCAAAGTCAGGTGACGGTGGTGAATGAGCTCCTGAGAGATTTGTGTATCTGAAACACTTCTATATTTGTCCATCTGGAAACCCAGAGGCACATGGGCCAGCAAGGGGAAAGGGAAAAGAGTCAGAGTCTGCCTGAGTTACTCTTCCTTGTTATAAAAGAGAATTTATTTTAAATGGCACAATAAATACTGAAAAGCTCCACTGTATAGCTCCAGAGATGAGAGTAAGGAGTTGCTTATTTTTCTGGCTTCTGGGTTTCACTGCCAAAGCCAGATTTTTTTCATCAAGTTTTTATGTAGATTTATAAAGAAATGACCCAACACAGCTTAATCCAAAAATACTCTGTCACAAAGTCTCTTCTTCCACATGAAGGTTGCAGTGTAACACATTTAAAACAGCACTCTTCACACTTCCTGCCTCTCCCACCTCTCCTTCAGGAATACTCACTTTGTGAGCTGTTTCCTAACCCACAAAGGCAGAAATGTTTAGGAAGCCACAAGTTGTATGGCATCAGCAATCCCAAATCACTCTTCTGGGGCAAATACTCAGCTTTGAGACCCAGCAGATTCCCCAGGCCTGGATCTCTGCCCCAACATAAATGCCACCACAGAGGATACACAGATGGAAATTCTCAGCCAGGAAGGGCTTGGACCACTGACCATGGCAACCCAATTCCAATGATCATCAAAACTGCTGTCCAAACTCATCCAGCTCTCCACAGATGATGCAAAGGACTCATGTGTCATTATAAACCAAACTGCTGGGCACCAAACCCAGCATTTTGTCCTGCTAAGGTACCAGAGCAGAGCCCTGATGATCCTGCCCTGAACAGTGCCTGTTTCCCACATGTTCCTTGAAAACCTGCAAAAATCCAGAAGTCAGAGCAGAGTTCTTGGGAGAAACACACAGAGAAAGGACAGTCAGAAAAGTTGCACAATGGCATCAGCTGTATCCAATTGTTAAAATTTGCTCTAAAATGGTGAGTTGATAATCCCCACCAGGAATGGGAATGTAGAAACAGTTTCTTCAATAGTTGACTGCAGTAATCTTCTCTTCTGCTGGGCTTTTTCCTCCCTCATCATCTTATTCTTGATAATGACAAAAGCATTTGAATAAGACAAATAAAGAGCCACTCCAGCTAAGAAAATAAAGTAGGCATTTGCTATGGAAGAGTCTCATGGTCAAGTCAGATAAATGAGGACAGGAATTACCTCATTCAACAAATAATGCCAAGTACAGTAATTGAGATCTCATTATTGCCAGCTGGGATAGCTTAAACAGACTGAACTAGATTATTTTAAAATGCTCTAACAGGGAAATACCCATCTTTCTTCAGACTGTCTCCTGGCCAGACAAGCTGACCAAGTTGCACATGTCTCAGAGGGAGAAAAATGTATTTACATAAAAGTCCTAAAATTTCTAACAGAAGCAAAACAGAAAATCCCAACACAAACCCAAACTAGCATAAACTCTTTATCTTTCTACTTAAAATAGGAATATCCAATTGCTGCCCTTGTATTTCTAAAGCACAAATCACTTCTAGTACCTCTAGAATTTGGACCCAAACTGCATAGAAAGTGTTTGACAACATTTTCAACAGATTGTTCTTTAATTACAGCACATTTCCAGCAATTCTAATGTTTTATGTGACAAGCCCCTCTAAGTCACTGAACCTAACTTGACAGGTTTCTAAAATAAACTACAATATTCAGAGGCTGGTTTGGTCATCGCAGTGAAAATATATTTTAAAATAAGAAAAAATAAAGAAGAAACTCTATCAAAACAGGAAGAAAACAACACTATTTGTAATAGAAACTTCCAAGCCATAGTAAATTTGGTATAGATTAAACACACAGTAAAATGTTACTCTAGGGCAGCAAATTTGCCTAATATTGTGGGACTTTATCAGATTGATAAGGAAAAAAAGCGATTCCAGGTATCAGAGCCTTCTAAGATCGCAAACATATGTAAATTTCTGGATGTATGGATTTGGGCCATGTCTTGATTTATAACACAAAAATATTCTTAAGTACGTTGAGGGCACAGTGTTGATACTGACTTTTTTCCATTAACTCATGGAATTAATTTTATCAATTAAAAAACCAATTTGCAAATGCCAAGATTACGTGAAATGCCTTGGCAACAACACACATTGGGAAAGGAAACAGGAATAAATGGGCCTCCTGTTTCTTAGTCAACAATTCTAGAACTTCAAACTGGAAACTGCAACCTGGTCAAGACCAGGTTAAAAAAATATAAACCTCCAAAACAAACATCTGATTTTTTTTTTTTTGCAATCTATTCTAGACCACAGATTCTATCCTTGAAAAATGACCAGGCCATTCAAGTCTATGGGCAAAATAAATATTATTTTCCAAGGTTATATAAAAACTAATAAGCCAGTAGCCAAAGTGCAGCAGAAAGCCCAAAACTCAAGGAGATTTAAAATACAATTATCAGAGGTCCTTGAATGAAAGATAAAAATATCAGCAGCACTCAAACCAAAGCCAACTTGCTGCCACTCTCAAAGACTACAATGCATATGCACAACAGAAAGGATGAAAGTTTTGATATTTTAATAGATCATTTTGCTTCAAATTGGAACTGAACTCCTAAATTGTGTAATGCCCCAAGAAAAATCCACAGATGACAAAGAAATCCATTCATAACAAGTTAAGGAAAAGAAAACCCAACCAAACCAGTTCAAGGAAACTATGAAATAACAGCGTTGAAGACAGAAAAAACATTCTTACAAAAGAAAAGAAAAAAAAAAAGGGGGAAAGAAGTTAAAATAAAAGTTTATTAGCTTTACTTTTTCCTTTTTTTTCCTAGGAAGTAACTTTTCCTTCTCACTTCACCCGATAAATATTCTGCAGTACAGTATTATTTAAAAATTTCTACCAGTTGTTTTGATTTTGTCCATTTTGGTCAGGCAAATTATAAAAGCTAAAGGCACTTTAAGGAAGTTTCCAAGATAAAAAGAACTTGAGATCAAGAATAACAGTGATTTCTGAGTTCTCTGGTAGTCTTATTTCATTCACCCTTGAAATCCTGCATCAATCCCAAATGGATAACAAAAATTTTAGAGCTTTCTGAGTAGCCCTGTATCAAGAATACATCCAATCTTTAAAATACGTGGATTCCATTCACTTCTTTTTTAGCTGACACAGAAAGGAATTAAGGCAAAAGGCTTCAATTGAATGAGCACCTCAGAACTGCTATAAAGTGCCTCCTAGGAAAGTGATTTTAGAGACATGGTGCCAAAAGATGCTGCCTAGGAATCACCAAACATCCTTCCCAGTGCTACAGCAACTGCCCGTGGGAAGATGGATTTCCATCTCAGCCACACAGGGAACAACTGCTCAGGATTTAGCAATGTGACTGCTGCACTAAACTGCCTTGTACCTGTGGAAAACAGAGCCCACCAATATCTGCAAGGAAAACCCAGCCAAAACCACCCCAAACACTACAACCATCTGCCTCAGCTGCTGGACTCATGAATGGGCCCCTTGAAAGCCAGCAGAAAACGTCAGCACCTTGGGCCCCAGGAGACTGGCTTGTGAGTTCTCCCCTCCCAAGTGCTGCCAAGGAGATCTCCTGCTCTCTGAGCAGCCTACTGGCACCATTCCTGCACAAGGCCAGCCTAGTAAACTCCACCACAGCTCCAGCACAGGGCCACAAGCTGCTCTGACATCAGCAGCTGACCCAGAAGTGCATCTGACACAGCAGACATTGAATAACAGCTTCTCAAATGGCAGCAGACTGAAAAGGTTACAAATTCTCAATGTGCTGCCTAAGAAATATCTTTTTGCAACTGCAAAGGAGAAAGTGTGACCTGAACAGAGGGAGAAGAAAGACAAATCCTTGCAGGCATGGGTCCTCAAACAATCCTGTACTTTACTCATGAAGAACCCACTATCAGGCAGCTCTTGAATCAAATTAAACTATAAACCAGGAACTTGAGCATCAGCTAAAATAAATTTGAAATAATACCAAACACAACAGAAGCTATCAAGCTTTTTGGGGCAAAGACTGAAATGTCAGACTATTTTTTTATGTAATTAATATTCCAGACTAACAAAGCCTGAAGATGCTGTTTTGATCTGCATTCTTCTGCAGAATGGATTAAAAAAGAAATTACATTTCTCAACATCTGGTGAAAGATCAGGTTTCCAAGGAGATGAAGTCTGGGCCTTGGATAAGTAGCCTTACTGCATATTTCCAACAAATTGAGGTAAAAAAGGCAGGTTAATGGCAGTGAGTTACCCTGATACCCACCCCATTCAATGTGCAGCTCAATTTAACAGACATCACAGGTTATCTGACAAGGTTCAGAGTCAATAAATACCAATAAAACTAATTGGATAATCACAACTGAGATTTCTTCCTCACACAAAAAAAACCCCTCAAAACTTAAATAGGCTTTCTAAATAACCCAATTCACCAACTCTTAGAGAGAAAAGCCTTCTGATTTTTCAAGTGCATAATTATTCTGCTTCAATGTCTTGAGTTTCAACTATGTAACACCTGAGCACCAGTCTGGATTTGATGTGACTAAAGCTGGAACACATTTCCTACTGCAGTGCAAGACCACCACACCCATACAGATATATGCACACCCCACAGGCAGAGCACTCCTTTGCTTGCTTCATCCATCATCAATCTACTGCCCAAAATCTACCTACAGCAATTCTTAGAGGCACTGAAAGCTTTCTCACCAGGTTTGAAAACGCCATCAACCACCTCATTTGCATCTTCAAGCACCTCCAAAACACAGATTGTCATTTCTGTGGGTTCATAAGCAGAATGTTCAACAACCAAATTTCAAAAGTTAGTAACTGAGTTCCAGTCAGCACCATCCAGTCAGCAACTGCATTTATCAAAATCAATTATTTCAGGCTGAAGCTCTCAAAATATGATGACAGCCAAAAATTAAAGTTTCAAAACATGTTTACTGTAGTGAAGTAAATAGAGAAAGCTTAAATATTGCATTCTGTAAACTTAGTGAGAACCAAAAAGCTACACAAGATTAAAAATATGTGGTTATTTTGGGCTTCTCTTTGCAGTAATTTGCACATGATATGCCTTTATAGAGCTTTTATTGAAGACAACTAACTTCAGAGAACTTCCTAACACTTGAGGATACAAGCAGCTGCCTTTTGCTACTTTTCTTCCCTTTTTTTAGAAACAGAACTATTGAAAAAACTGAGGGTAAAGGTTAAGAATGAAAAGCATGCAGGTTACAGAACTGAAAGTCACTACAGGATGCACCAAATTTACTTTGTTTCACTTAAAAATAATGCATTCTTTCAGGTTTTCCTGTAGCTCCTGTCAAAGTATAACAACATAGGCAATGGGCCCCATGCTGAAAACAGCTTAAAATGTTACATTTGAGCATGGAAACAGCACTTCTGTACTCATGTAAACTAAATAACCTGCAGGTCTCCTGGTATTTCCAGCATCCTGGAAATCAATTCCCTTGGAAAACCTGCCTTCCTCACCTGCAGCTCTCACAGGTCTCAATTTTGCCATCAGTCCTGCACAGCTTCAAAGGACTCTGTGCAACTCTAAGCTCCACCAAATAAACCCAATAAATGTTCTCTGTTCTCACTCCTGGTTGCCCAAAAGAACCCTTGAGAGCAGCTATTTGAAGGAGAAAAACATATCTCCTTTAAAGCCCCCCTACAAACATCACCTTCCCAACACATCCCTAGCAAGGGTCCCCAAACACAGCAGGTCTCTCAGGAGCACGTGGTGACAGGGACGTGGCAGCAGCCCCTAATTCCAGTTCTGGCTCTGTGGAATCCCAGCTCCAGCCACCTCAGCTTCCTGACACCAAACCCAGCAGCTTCTTCATGCTCTCTGTGGTGCTTCTCGCTTGCCTGCTCTCCCAAGGAACTTCTTTTACAGAGCTTGATCCTTCACAGCCCCACACACCACAGCTGGCATCCAAAGAGACAATGGAAATGCATGGTGTGGAAGAGAATATGGGATAAAACAGCATAAAACCCCAGTGAAATGCTGTGGCTGTAGATTATTTTACACTGCTCAATTTCTACAAGCAGGGGTAAAAACCCAGGAATGGTCATGAGAAGCACAAACCCACAGAAGTCAGGAGGAGTAAAGCCTTTCTCCTTAATAAGCAGCTGTGGTTTAGAGTAACCAGAGAGAGGTCTGTAGTTCCTGATGCTTCAAAGAGCTATTTACATTTGCATATTCCTGGAGGATACAAAACATACATTATGGAGAGGGCTGAGTTTAACCTCAGACTTCTGCAAGACCGTTTACAGAGACAGTTAGCTGGAATTAATACTTAATTAGAACAAACGTTCTTTCTTTTCTCCCTTACAGACTTAGCTGCAGCCTGTGTATTGTCAATCACTCACATTTAAAAAGCCCTTTTATAAAAGAAAATATTAACAGGCAGGACAGGTACTTTAATTACGAGTATATGTTTAAAAAGAAATTTAGTATTTTGAATGTTGAAGTTCCGGAATTTACAAAAGAAAAATCTACTTAAAGACTGAATTTTGAAAAGAGATTAGATCACTTTGTGCAGCTGACCCTTTCTACCTCACACACTAAGGAAATACTTTAAAATTCCAGTAGGCATATTTGCTTCCACGGCAAGAAAACACACCCACTTGTTCCCTCACCGTTGTTTTTCAAGCACGAAAATCTTCCCAAAACTGTTATCATCGAGGCACTGGAGTAACAGAAACCTCAGCAATTAAAAATGCAAAGTGATTCCCTTGCCTCCCCAAGCGCAAAATCCTGATCTCGGGAAGCCGCCTCGGTGTTCCCGCTGCGCTCCGTTCTCTGCTGGAGGAAAACCTTCCTCCCCTTGCGGCAGGCAGGGGCGCACAGGTGTCCGCCAGGGCAGCGGGAGAGCGCCTGGGGACGAGGGGGATCCCCAGGGAACAGCCCCGGCAGCGCCCGGGATGCTCCGTGCGGCCGCGGGGCCGGCACCTGCCCGCGGGCGGGACGGGCCACGGCGCCACAGGAACGGGGAATTCCCAAGTACCGCCATCCTCCTGCCTTTCACACGGGGCCTCCCCCATCCCGGAGCGGCCGGCGGAGACCCCGGGGCCCG
>NW_005054402.1:2742042-2747970 GCF_000277835.1 Geospiza fortis | reverse complement strand
GTGTTCCCAGGCCCCAGTCCGGAGCAGGCTCGAGTGGCTCCAAAAAAGGGAAAGGAGAAACAGTCCAGGGAAAAATTTGGACTGCTTAGCTAAACTAATTAATAAGCAGAAGCAAAAAGCAAGAGCAAAGCAGAAGCAAGAGCAAAGGGAAAAGCAAAGCAAAAAGCAAAAGCAGCACCATGTACTGCCCCGTCTGTGTGTCCCGCCAGCCGTGGAGGAGCGGCTGAGAGCAAAACCAAAACATTTGCTCTTCAGAGCCAGTCTTGAAGGCACAGAACATGATATCCAGCATAGACAGAACACAGAAATGGGGATACAAGCATCATAATGTCACCCTAGGGCATTCACACACCGCACCCTCGGGCCCTGGGCCTCCAGCTGGGCTTGGTGCGCGATGCTGGCACAGTGTCCCTGTCACTGATGGGGCACACCGCCGGAGCTGCTCACGGCATCGGTTCTGTCCGGGTGTGTGTGTAAAGCCATCCACTGCACCATGTTCTGGTCTAAATTTAGACAATCCACGCAGCAGCGTACAGGGGATGTGTTGCAAGAGCATAATCACAGCGGAGCTGCTTTCAAATGCAAATATTTGCTAAACGTGATTGCGTGATCGCTGCATCAGATTATCATTGCCACATCCTAATTGTCTTAACATTTCCTGTCCTGTGATGCCACGTCCCAGAGGTTTGGTTTACGTTTCCCAGGGTAACATCACCGGGGCAGAGTGGATTGCAGCACGGCGTGGTTGTGGTTATCCCAATCCACCGGCGCAGGACGTGGGCTCAGCCCGGGACAGCATCAACAGCTCCTTTACACCTTATTGAGTAGGGACTAAACACAGGCAACAAGTGGCCCCTGCTGGATACAAACTCTCTGTTCACATCAGGGTACTCCTACTCGGGAGAAACCCTCCAGCAGAACGAGGTAAGTGAAACGCCATACATGAGCAGGATGGGAATGTGTACCATGAAGAGAGAAGATGCATCCTTTTGTTTCCAGCAAAATGGTGCTGCTTTGATTTGTTTTAGCGCACAGAAGTTATGGAGGTGGAGAAGTCTCCTTGACTACTTCTTTCAACTCAGCCTTTGTAGTTTTGCTCATTGTTTCCACCCATCTGTAGAAATAATCTTCCTTATGGAGTCAATCACATAGTGTCTGTTTTAATGAGCCCAGTGCCTGTTGTAGGGAATGATGCCAAGAGTAATGATCTTTTGCTATTTCTGTAGGAGAGCAGCTTAGCAGGCCATATGTCAGATTTCCCAGTGAGCCATTGTTTTGAGTTGTTTTCACACCGTAGTTTCTATTTGTGAGATATTAAAGGAAATAACAGCATCTGGTTAATCAAATTCCCGATTTCACCATATAATGATGTATATCAGTCCTGTGTTCTGTGACTTCCCTTGAAACAGATTGTCAGGTCAGTGCAGGCAATTTCTATCTGCAGGTGAATCAGGCGTCTTATCCCTTGAAATTTTAAAGGTGAGGAGCTAAGAAACAACACTTTTAAATTTGACAAGACCCAGTTCAGCTCCTGACACCAAAAAAGTTTGCACCACCCTTCTACCACACGTTTCAAGAGACAAAAGGCAAACAGGAGAGGTGAGGCTTGACCAAAGGCAGAACATTTTCTCCCTGCAACGTACTTGAGGGAGCACTTGAAGCAGAGCACCCCAAAAATGGTGGGAGCTGCTGGGCAGACCAGCTCAGCTGTGTGCTCAGCTCAGGGCCCTGTGCACTGGCGTGTCTGATACAAGAGCTGAAGCATTTCCTCATCCACGCAGCTCTCACCTGATTCATTTTCAGAATTTATGCTTTTTCTTTCTAAGAATGTAGTAAATTAGATCTCAGGCAGAACTGCCTGCTTAGCTATGTTAACGTGTTAATGGTTAGACCATGTTTAAACACCAACATTTACGCTCATGTTTGGCTTACAATGACAATTTAAAAGCAGGAAAAGGGTGTGCTATGTGGCAATTGTACTGCAAGTTGTGGTTTATTAATAGAATATTGGAAAATATAGCTCATGTTCCAACTGATTACTGTATTGACATTTGGATGCTACAGTAAAAACTTTCCAGGTCTTAGGATTTTGACTTTGTGTCAAGAAGAGTGGCAGATATGATCTCCCTTAAATGCAGCCTACCTAAGGGATGATAAGGCCATATCAGTGGTTTTACTTTAGAATCTGCAAGTTTTTAAATCTAGATAATTGTTTCCCTGCAGAAAAAGGATTCTGGTTTCTCAGCTGATAACCGAAAAATGGATAGGTTTTTTTTTTGTTTGGATTTTTTGGGTTGCCTTCAAGCAGTCTTGATATATCTCTGGAACATCCACAGATGTTCAGAAGTGACCAGCCAAATTAGTTCTTTGATGTTTTCATTTTGTTTTCTCTCAAACATGATTCATGACCCCAGTTCATGGCACAGAGGACACAGATCTCTGAGTCTTTGGAGGGTGAATTTTTGTGAAATGGTTTGAAAATACAATTATATGTGTTTGTTTTTTTAATGTCTTCCAAAATATTTGCAAGATAGGATATCTATTTTAGCACCTAGCTGTGGATCCAACTGCTTCCGAGCATTTTAACCAGCTGCTCTTTGTTTATAGGTTTTCAACCATGGAAATACCAATTAATTACTGGAAATACTGATTAATACTGATTAATTAACCTGTCTTACCCTTTTATCCAACTTCTTCTTCCATTTCTCTCTAGACATACAAGCTATAATCTTGTACCTTCTTTGAGAAGTCAAAGCTCACAGAAAATTATTGAGACTTAATTTGAATCTCTGGATCTCTTGTTCTGTCTGTACATTAAAAACTCCAGAGATTATTGGGGTTATTTCTGACCCTGTCACACAGAGTTGGTGCCTTGCTTCAACCCAGTTGTGAGGGCAGAAGAAGCTGCAAACTTTGGCTTGGATTGTTTGCAGACTGATGCAAAAAATCACACAGTGGTGACCTGTTGACTGTGGTCTGTCACAGCTCTGGTGTGGCTGGCTCAGACCTCTTCAAAATAAAGGTTTTGTCAAAATAAGCTATTGCAGACTCATTCTTTTCCCAGTTCATCGAATTCTTGAGTTATTACAAAACCTAAGCTAGGGAAATATCAGGTTTTCCTGCTTTTGTTTGTATAAACACTTGCTGCTTTAAAGAGTGTACCTCCTACCACAATGTTTCCACATTTGAGCATTAATTTCATAAATATAAAGCAATAAATATTGACTTTTTCATGTGCCTGCTTCCTTCTGAGCTTTTTTAAACCCATCCCTCTTCCTCCTGGCCTTTATCATAATTTAAAGGGCTAAAAGCTTGTTTCAGGTAAAAAGAGAAGATTCTTATCCAATCCATTGATTTCAGCCCTGTGGTCTCTGAGAAGACCAATTAATATTCAGAGACTCCATGGGAATTCCCAGGAGTTGGCAATCCACTGCCTGGCAGCATAGCAGGAACAGGAAAAAGAATCTGAGGAGGAAAATGAGGCTAAAGCCAGGGAATTAAGAAATTCTAAGTATTTCTTTGCAATATATTTTCGATCTTTAAAGAAGGTTCAGGACAAAGAATTTCTATCTTTATGTGGATTTGACCTTAATGAAGGTTAAAGCACTTCAGAGTTTCTACTTCATTAGAATATATGGAATTGAGTTTGTATTTCAAAGTCTGGAAGGCTGAACTGGAAGAAGACATGGTAAACTGTAAATATGTTAAGAAAATTTTAGTGAATATAAAATATTAAGTTGAAAATTCTAAAAGGCTACAGCCTTTTCAAATAACAGCTTTTTGTTTTGTTTTTCCTGGGATTTTGTTAAAATGTTTCCTAGAGTTCATTCATGGAGTAATTTTGAGTCAACACCATATTTATTGCTTAGATTTTTTTAATGCATTGCGTACAAACCTAGGGTTGGCTTGTGTGAGATTCTTCCCTCCCTCCACAAAAATAATAAAGAATCCCAGAAGCTGTTTTGTTGGAAGAGAATTGGGCCAAAGACACACTTAAAAATTGCTGACAGTGTTTCTTCAGGATTTACTGAGGCCACTAAGATTCAGGGTAGAGTTTTGCTGCCTTTTCTTTGTAGGGGTCTTAAAATTTTCTAAGTTCCATTAAACACCAAAACTTTTCCTTTTGGTACTGAAATGAACAGAAAATGGATTTCAACCAGCTTCAATTTGCTTGGTCTAAAGGGTAAATAAGAAGCAGAAATAGTTGAATAAAAAAAATATAGCTGGGATTATGAATGTCATTTAAATAGTGTTTTTTTAACTAAACAGTCACACACTGTATTAAATAAGTATAGTATCCTCCCTTTTGCAGATTGGGAAAACAGGCCTGGAGATTAATGAGTTGGTCAGGATTACACCCACATATTAAACCACAATTAGAACTGGAGCGACTCGTGGCAGCCTTCTAAAGAGTTTGGGGAGTCACTCAGCACCTCCACTTGGTTTTCCATATCAGTTACACAAAACATTTTACTTTCCCAAGGAAATTGTGAGGCTTAGGGCATATTTTGAAAAGAAGCTTTGCAAAATATAGAAGTTAGGGGCTTGATTCTCTTTTCAGTTAGTGCTGATAATTCTAATAGGAGCTTAACAATCCATGGTGAGAGGATGGATTTCCAGACTCACAGGCTATAAGAGGACAGTGGGACAGTGAGTTGATTTTTTTGGTGTTTCATCTTGCAAATATTCTAGACCCTCTTCTGGAGTTTTTACTTCATTCTTACACAGCCAGCATTGGTCTCATGCTTGCAGTGGGGCCTGCAAGCTCTCAGGGTTAAACACATGACATAGGCTGTTCTTCCCCTCAGCATGACACCTTTCTGTCCAGGGTTCTAAGAGTAAGATGCTTTCAAAGCCATGAGTGGCTGTAGCCAGGGAAAAGGGAAACAGCAATGAATCTTTCATGTTTGATGCTAAGCTACAACTTCTCTGTTGTCTATTAATTAAGCAATCTATTCATAGTGCTTTGGTACATACTAATGTTAGACAAAAAACAGTTTTGTTGCTAGAGAAAAAGCTGCTATTTAAAAACCAGAGCAAAAGCAAGCTAATTCTGAGACTTATGAGTATATCAGCCAGTAGGTGTGCCTGGAGTGTTGTAAATGGGAAAGGTGGGAGGACTCTGTCTTGTTATTAGTACATGTAGAAAGACAGGAAGTACTTAGGGAAGGTTTCCCTCTTGTTCTGAGTTCCAGGAAAGTTATTCAGCCAAACACATGAATCACAAAGCAGACTAGAAGGGAGTTGCTGTGTGGCATGAAAATAACAATCTTGGAGCCTGAGAAGTGAAACAGTTTGATGCTTTTGTTCCGCTGCAGATTTTTCATGGAAAATAGCAACCCCACGAATATCTGACAATGAAGTGTCTTAGTGCATGAAATGTGAAGTTTATATAAGAGAGAGTGTCTTACTCATCAGCTGCTCTATTTTAAGCCCTACTCAGCATGAAGGCTTTCATTTTCTGATCTATTTGGACGGCAGCTGGTACATTAGAGTTTTACATTAGCTGACATCTTTACAATCTAAATGATACTTAACGTAATCCTGTAAAACCTATTCTCATATTTGTGCTCAGTCACTCATATTTCATCTTAATGTCTTCTCTTTCCCCATGGACATCTTCTGTCCATTTCATGTTAAAAAATGGTCAATGTATCAACAGCATTAAAGGGATGTTTTGTGGTGATGTGATCAAAAAAATATATATACAGCATGTGTCATATAATGGATGTGCCATTTTGATGACTGTAAAGGGCAATGAAAAGGAATCTATAGTAACATATGTTGGGGATAAATTCCAGCAACTAGGACAAATAACAAAAAAGATGGTATGTATTAATAATTATACACAAAGATGAGCTACATGCATGATTTAGATTCACTTGGAAATATTTACATCGTGGAAGGATGAAACGAATGCCAAGTTGC
>NW_005054402.1:2692186-2741380 GCF_000277835.1 Geospiza fortis | reverse complement strand
ATCTTAAGCACCAATGTCACACTAGATGTATTCTCACCCAGACTGCTGCTACAATCCCTTGGGTTTGAAGGCAGGGATTTAACAAAGGAAAATAAGGGGATTTAACCTCCCCTTTTTCCCCATGAGGGGTGGCCAGGAGGTTCTGCACCACTGGAGTCCTTCAGCTTTGCTTTTGTGCTGTACTTGCGCCCACCACTCATTCCTCCTGCAGTTGCCCAAACAGTTTGAGCTTGAAGTAAAGCTACAAAGCTCCCTCCAACATCTGACACAGGTCCCACCCTCTCCACACCCACCCCATGGCTTCATGAATCTGCTTATTAATTACATACACATCACTGGGCGTGGCACAAGTGTGAACTGTTCTTGCGCTTCTTTGATATCACTATGATGTTTATATTTCCATGTGTGACCACAACAATGAAAATTAGGGCCTTTATACAATGATTTAGACTCATATAATGTATTATTCTATGCTTTTTGAGCAATTATTTTTTTCTTTTCACTTCAGAAAAAAATCCCGGTAGTTCTCAGCGTGGTGAGGAAAAAGATGATCATCAGAGCAACCTGTTACATACATGACATGACACATAAACATGACACAGACCTGTGCCCTCACCACGAGCATGTGTTTGGAGACAAGAGGGGCATGGAAGGACTAGTCTGGACCACAAGCAGGCTGCTCTTAAGTCAGTCCTGCTGATGTTTCTTGAAAGTGTGACCCAGCAGCTTGACCATGGAATCATAGGGAGTGGAGGGAGCATGACTACAACATTCATTGCTGCCAGAGAAATGAGGGGCTGTGAGGGAGCCCAGGGCAGGGCAGGGGGTACAGTCTAAGCAGATGGTTATGCCTTGCTCTGAGTGCTACAGATTTCTCTAGAACATGTTAATCAGAACATTTTAATGACCAAAACAATGCAATTTTTTTTTCAATAAGAAATGCCAGTGGGCAGTTGCACTTCTTGTCCAGTATTACTTCAGTGAGTTTCACATAATGCCAATGAAATTTAAGATCCTCTGTGTATGCACTTACCCTGTTTGTTTCCCTGTCCATTCCTTTGCTTCCTTGGAGGTTGTGTATTTACAAGCTTTATGTCCTACAAACCAACGTTTGAAACAGAGATGGAGAAGTGATGCATGAGATTACAGAGGAGTCTTAACAACTTAATGACAGAAAAACATGCAACACCCAACAAAATAAAACCCTGTTCTGTGCTTCCTCACCCGCTCCTCCTGCAGGCTCAAGAGAGCCCAGCCTTGGTGTGATACCTACAGCTCTCTTCCATCTATGGGAAGAAAATCTATGTTAAAATTCTTTCCTGCCTTCTCAGGAGGGTAATCCTTTTAGGTATGTGGCTTTCTACTGTTGTTTTACACTTGATCTTTTGATTAATTCTAACTCCAAGGTGGAAGAAGCAGCTTGGGGTAGCCAATTATTTTGAGATTCCTTAGGTTTGCTTCCATAACCCTTATGCTGTGTCATGCTGAATTATGTCAATGGCATAAAACAACATAAAGCATTCTTTTAAATATTTTTAAAGTCTCTCCGGATTCTCCACTGAAATACAAGATAAAAATGAAAATCATTGCTCTTTTTGCTGCTTCTGTTGTGGTACACCTAATTCTTTTTTCACATTGTCTTTTTGTTTGTGATTTTAGGTACTAGCTTGAGGTTCAGAGGGTAAAAGACCAAAACACCACAAATAACAATATAAGTTAATCAGTAATTATATTAATTGGTCAATGTGAAGATTTTGCATTAATAAAAAACCAGAGACTTCTAATACTTGGCCTGTATTCAGACATTTCTACCTGTTGCATTTGGTATTTCTCATGAGTATTGAGTTCCCAAATATGACTAAAAAAAGAAATCACACACTTATTGGAAATATGATGGGTAGCCAAGCTTCTCTTGGCACACTTGAAATGCATTCTGCATATCTCATGTAACCCTGTGGAATCCATTTGGATTTTGTAATAATCTGTGGGTTTGTGTAATGAATGTACCCTAACTGAGCATACCTGTAAAGTTATGCAAGGTAGCTCTGAAGCTGAAAGTACAAATAAAATTACCAAAAAAATTGCAAGAAAATGTTGTCCAGATGGTATCTTCATTTTTCATGGCATTAACCTGATCCTGAAATTGAAATTTAGTTTTAAAAATTGAATTTAAAATTTAGTGAAGACCTGAAAAACAATTGTGGCAAATGGGGAAAATAGATGGTGGCATAATGAACAAATCATAGCTGTGAGAGACAGTAAGTGTGTATTTCATTCAGCTAACATGGACCCAGAATGTCTCATTTTTGACCTACAATTAGTCCTGGAAGGCAGTTCTGCTTCTGTAGTTATCGGAGTGATGATAAAGAACAGAAGTGAGCTAAAGAAAAGAAAGTGGTCACACAGTGAGTTCTGAGCAGTTTGTCTGATGGTGCCAAAGCTACAGGAGTGAGAGAGTATCTGTTTGATTGTGCTGGCAAATTTGGACTCTTTGAGTCACCCTGCACCTGGGTAATGCACACACTGTGCACATAGGTTGTAGAGTTTTCTCCTATTATATTCATTATTATGTCTTCCAAGTAGATGTAATTTCCTGAGAAAAATTATTGAAGAGATTTTATTTTTCTGTTGTTGGTCCTGTTTTACTTATTACCTCAAGGAATGCCTGTGTTTTCCTTTTTACCCAAGGGTGTCTCGTTCTGAGGATGGCTGTGTTTGGGCACTGCAGCTGTGCTTGGTTAAACAGTGTTTTGTGGCTTGGGCTGTCCCAGGCAAGGCAGTTAAATATGCACATGCCTTATCATTATAGGTCAGTAAATCATCAGGTGAGCGTTTCCTTGTGCGAGGTGTTTCAGTGTGTGTTAAACTGGGGTTGCCAGCAGAGCATGAGCAAACACTTGTGATGGTGCTTGGTGCAGACTAACTCAGATGTCACTGGCCATGGGTTGCATGATCTCCACAACTGCAATCCATGAAAACCCTGCTTCTTCAAAGGGGCCTTTTCCAGTATTTTCATGCGTATTGTTACTCTTGCTATTCACATAGTAGCCATTTTTACCTCTTATCTCTGCTTTTAAACTAGTTCAGAGCACTCGGCGCTGCAAAAACAAACCTTTAAAGGTCTTTCCTTTCATTTCCTGTGAGAAGCCATGGTAAATGCCATATGCTTTTAAGCAATTAAAAGGCTTTGTGACTTTGTTTTTTATGTTGTTAATGCAGGTGGTACAGATTCAATGGGCTTTCATGTGTATCAAATCCATCATATATCTATTTTCTGTCTCCCAGCACCTCTGTGAGTTTGATGTTGGGCTCTGAGTAGCTCTTCATATTTCCATGGTTACAAGTAGTCACAGGGGTTCTGTTAACCCCCAAAGGCAGAGTGATTATGTGCCCTTTTTTTTTTGTCATAAGCATAAAATGAACAAATTAGACTGTAGCTATGAAAAGATTGTTTAAAACACTTCAATAAAAACTTTTAATTTTCACTCACTCAAGAAGTGTTGGAGCCTTTTGCCACTATTATGGCTACATCACACTTTTTATAAAGACGAGTTTTTACCTGAAAACCTGAAGGCTGTTTTTTTCTTTCCCTTTTAATTCTGATTGGATTTACAGCCCATTTTGAAGGCAGCAGGTTTAGAGCAAACAATGCAGGTTCAGAGCTATGCTGTGATTAAATAATCAGCAGTGACCACTAGCCATCACTGTGTGTACTATTGCCTTTTGTTAAAAACAGGACAAGTGGAGGTAAGAAGCTCTTCAGCTTCCTGCAGAGCACAGATGCAGCCACATTCATATCAGAATCTCAGATCTCAAATTGCTGCATTTCTTTCTAACAAAAGACTGGCAGAAAGTCCCGTCTGACTTTCAGACCTCCCCTCTTGTTAAAGCCTAGATTCTTCCCAGAAAATCAAGTGCAGAGAGCTGCACCTTCTGTGAGTGGAAAAGAGCTGTGAGTGGAAAATGAACTTGTCTGAGCATTCAGTGTCCATCCACCAACAACATCAAAAACTGAGAGCTCTGACAAATCAAATTAAAACAAACGATGGATCATGGTTAGATGACTTGTTTGAAGGATGGAGTTTTGCACCTTGGCTAAAGGAGCTTTGCATTGACAGTTATCCTGGCATTGTTAGTGATAGTGCCTTGTGTACTTCCCTGTGCACAGGGAATGATGAACAAAGCCATCAAAGAAGTTTTTTCAGTTCAAGAGAGAGGGGGAATTTTGGGAAATGGATTTGCAGAGAGTTGTCAGGGCCTGACAGAAGGCTCACACACTGCGCATCCGTGTGCAAACTTTGAGACAAGAAATGCTGGCTTAGAAATGCCATGGAATAGGACAGATAGTGTTGAGAGAGAAATGGAGCTAGAAACAAGTTTCAAAAGATGGCCTTGCAAATAAGACTAGATACTTTGGAGAAATAGAACTATGAAAGATGCACTGTAGTGGGACCCACGAGGGGTATTTTTAGATGATTGGGTTTAAGACATTTACAGCATGGTGTGACAAGAAGCTGATGGACCAAGAAACACTTCTAGTGCATTGTAATTAGGAAATAATTGGTTTCTGATTGTGATGGAGTGAATTATAACATCTGTATTGTCTCACCCTTCTCATGAGACTGAAAATAGAATAAAAGTTTTTAAAATGTCTCTGAGTTGCCCCATCTCTGGGTCAGGAAAAGAGTATTATCCAAGAGATGCAGCCACATCCACATCAGATTTTCAGGTCTCAAATTGCTGCATTTCTTTCTAACAAAAGACTGGCAGAAAATCCCTTCTGACTTTCAGATCTTCCCTCTTGTTAAAGCCTAGATTCTTCCCAGCAAATCAAGTGCAGAGAGCTGCACCTTCTGTGAGTGGAAAAGAGCTGTTGGAGACCCTTAATAGGAGAAGGCAGCTGCAAGAAGCAGCGTTTTTTTCTGAGAGGCTTTCCCAGACTGAAGCAGTAGCAGGTTTTTTCTCTGTGGAATAGACTCAGGTAGCTGTGATTTGTTATGGTATCCTGTGCTGAAGAGCTCCAAATCAAAGAGAGGTTTCTGCATCTTCCCTGGACAGAACAGGCAGTGAGCTGCTGAGGGCAGGGAAGTGAGAGAGTGATAAAGAAAAGCTGGAGAAAAGTCTCTAATGGGAAGAGAATATCTTCTCTACTGAGAAGGTTTTGTGCAGTGATAGAAGCATTGACTGGAACTGGAGAAAGGGTGAAAGAAAGCTCTGAGACTCTCTTACCATCTTTACAGAGTTACTGCTTCAATGCACACAGCAAAAGAATCTTCCTAATTGAAGAGGAGAAAATGCCTCCTTTTCCTTTCTTTTTGGCAGGTTTCTTTTTAGCTGGAGATACTACATTTGCCAAGTCTCCAAGCCAGTAGAGGCATAAGCTGATTCTGTGGTAAAGAAACAGGTAACACAGTAAAATGATGTTTTAATAGTACAGGTATAGGAGAAAGAAGTATATTCATGGGGGAAATGGACCAAAAAACACCTATTATATTCTATCTACTCACTTGGAAGACAGACAATAGCACAACAGATCAGTCTTTATCCTCAAAGTGAATTTTGAATGTTAATGAGTGTTCAGAATGGCAGTGGGGTGCACTGGCACACAGGTCATTTTCAGACATAAAGTGTCAGAGATGCTGAATATTTTATTATAAAACAGATTTAAACACTTCCAAGCAGAAACATGGTCCATGTATGAACTGGTGGGAAATGGAGCAGAAAACCCTCTGGAGTGGTGTTTGAGCTGGCTGCTCCCACTGGTACCTCAGTGTTGTGGGGTTTAGGTTAGATGGTCAGGGAGTGTGTCTGTCTGGGATGTTTTGGGTGCCAGTGACCATTGCACACACGTGTGAAACAGCAAGTATGCAGAACAAACACCAAGATCCTGCTTCCAGCCTGCCAGCCAGGCCAGCTGGGAGCCCAGGGAGCAGGGGTTGGGGATGTGACCCTGCCTGCAGGGCTGTGGCAGGATGCCACAAGTGCCACCAAGCACCTAGAAAGGAGCATGACAGCACAAAGAGCAGGGTTTGCTGCTGACAGTTTTGACAGCACATTTCAGACCCACCTGTGACTTTTCCAGGTGGATCAGGTGCCAGGAGATGGCAGCTCTTGGACCTCAGGATTTTCTTTCTGCCAGGTTTAAAGTTCTCAGGAGCTTGCTTGCTCCCAAGGTATGTTTGGGCCTTTTTCAAGTAATAATTCAATTTAAACTTCCAATTTAAAGTTGGTGGCTGCTGCTCCCTTCATCACAGAGTTTCCTCCTAGCAGTGCAGTCACAAAGAGATGAGAATGTCCTCTCACTTTTTCTGTGCCTGTATTTTTATTGAAAGAGAGTGGTTTGGTTCAAACTCTTGGGGAGTGTGTCTGTAAGAACAGCAGAGCAGGATACTCAGAGTGTTCCAGGCAGTCATTGCCAAGGTAACAAAGTTAGAAAAGGAAAATATTAGCTAGATGCAAAATCAGTGTGGAATCCTTCTGGGATCCTGTAAATTGGCATGATAAATGCAAATTATATGTAAAAACCAATTCTTCTGTCTACAGAATAAGAAAACCACCTTTTTGGAATTTCAATGGGAAATTAAGTCATTATAAACTGACTATCAGGAAACCAGAATATGCTCATGTTTGGTTACAATATTCTGGTATTTTATAACACATTGTTACATCAGTGCTTCCAAAACTGTCACTGACTGCAGTAGAACTTGTGTGTAGCTTGTGGATGTGTATGTATAAATATACATTTTCCTCTCGGAGCAGTAGTTTTGCTGTTTGCCTGGGAAAGATCTTTGACCCTTCTATATGACAAAAATTGTTTTTATGAAAATACTCCATTCTAGACTATGCTAGCATAGTTCTGGCAAGGATAAGAGAAAAAGTATTTCATAGAAAAACAAAGATAGTCCTATTAGGGATGGGATATTAGAGCTGATCCTTCCCTGGGCTCTACAGACTTGCAGTGTTTGATTCTACCAACACTTTGGGCTAAGTGCCTCTGTGAAGAGCTGTTTGGTTGTTTAGAAGCCTTTTTCTAGAGTACCTGCATTACAAATTGGAAGAAATTTATTCTTTGATGCCCACAAGAACATTTGATTGTTCTAATCTCTCTTCACTTTTCCAGCTATTATTGTTTGGAAAGCAAACTTTTTAGGGGGGGTCAGATGTTTATTTTATTGTAAAATCTTGTTAAGGTTCTAAATTCAGCTGCAACCTTTGGAGCACTGTGAGAGGCCAAGGCCCAAAAATGATCCCTTTGCAGTGTTACTTTCAGGGAAGCAGGAGCAGAAAATAAGGAATTCTTTTCTTACAAAAAAAGTAAAAAATTAAAAATAAGAGTTTTCTTTTTATTCTGCAATGTTTTGACAAGTTTCCCTTATCATTGTTCACTCTGCACAAATGTCCTAAAAATGCCTGAAATGCTTATCCAAGAGTTTCATTTCTGGTGGTGAAGGTGGAAAAGCTATCACAGAAGCTATAAGGGAGGTTTTTGGAAAATTTTCTTAAGATTTTTAACTCATGAGGAACGTTTTTATATTTGAATGTTTGCACTTTTGGGTAGCAAGCCTAGAGTTTGTCAAGGGTATACAAGTATGTTAAAAGAAAGAACATGACAAGGCAGTATCATAGTGCTGGGCTAAAAGAAAATATCAAATTAAATGGAACTTCAGATTTTTAACTCACCTAATCAGGAGATACCAGTCAGACCTGAGCATGTCTGTCAAAACTATCTCATTACCTAAATATTTATAGCTGTTAACACAGAGAAAATTAGTTTGGTTGAAGAGAAAAAATATTTAGCAATTCTAAAGTAAAGCATTAATTAAGATCTTTCTACAAATGAAGTGAGAGCAAAACCAAATTTGCATTCTATTTTATTGTGTAAATAAATAATTTCATTTCTTTTGTGTTGGGAAAGATCTTTTTCTATCTATGAACACTTAACAAGTGATAGATCAGAACCCAGGGGAGGGATTGTAAGAGAGTTCAGTGCAGGTAACCTCCTCCTGTGCTTGGTGTTGCTGCACAATAATTTATTTTTTCTGTGTGTTTGCAGTGTCTGCTGCCTGTGCTGGGTGCACCAGGAGAGGGCAGAGCTACACAGGTGTTTGGTTCAAGGAGAAGTGGAAATTAGTCCGTGAATAGCTTTGCTGGCAGTTGTTATTCAGTGTTCACCTAAAATCAATTACTGGGATATTCAGAAATTATGTATTTTCTACACAAGTGTTTCATTGCTGCTCCGCTGCCAAGGAATGTTTCTGAAGGAAAAATTTTCTGGGATTAATAGCACTGTAAGGGGAGCTGCAGCATTTAACTGGGTTATTCAGAGTCCACTTGAAACAGAGTTATCATTTTCACTGTTGTTACTGTAAATACATTTTTTTTTGCTTCCCCCCCCCCCTTTTTTTTCCATAACTATAGTCTGGTTTATAATTTGATTATATTTTTTCCTTTCTTCAGGTTTAGAATAAAATGTTCTAAACCAAAGTGCCTATTTTTAATATCTACTGTAAAATATTAGCCATATTAGGTGTAAAACAGATTAAAATCAATGTTTCTTCTGAAAACCTGAATGGAGTGAGAGAATTAATTATATTTTCTGTAGAGGACCTGATTTAAAGGCCACTCAGTCAGAGTGATTTAAATCAATCAATGTACTTTGGGTAAACTGGGCTGTGGATAAAGTGGGGTTTTTTCTCAGAACAAAAGCCAAGTTTCTTCCCCAGTGGTTTGCAGGTGAGTAAAGAGAAGGGGTGACAGAACCAGAGCAGGACTTGGGGAAGAGGACAATGAGGGGTGAAGGACAACTGAGGTGACAGGGACCCTCACTGTTTGTTTTGATACCCTTTTTGCTTTATTGTTGTAGGGTCTTTTGCTAGCTTTTCTGTGGCTTTTTTTTCCCCAAGATATAATTAAAGAATCAAAGATATAATAAAAGAATCGTAGTATTTGTGCTGCAATAAAAATTATCCATGCTAATGGTAAGTATCTGTAATAAACCTTATTTTGTAATTACTAGGGTTGGATTTGAGCCTTCTCTTGTTTATTTAAAAAATGACAGGAGTGTGCTTAAGCAAGTTCTTGAGATTATAAAGTGTAACTGGCTCAATATATCATCAAAATGAAATGGCTAAAATTGTGTCATCATAGTCTGGAGGTAAGTAGGCAGAAGGATTTGGGCAATGTTTAAATCACTCACAGTAAAAGCAAAATTATTTTTTTGCAGGCAAAAAAAAATACCAATATTATTGCAGAAGTGCTGTTTTAAGAACTATAATCAATATCGACCTCTGTCTCAACTAAGAGAGGATTGGTGTTTGTTTAAACCTGTGGCTCAGGAATGCAATATTTGACATGTCTCTTCATCCAGCTGGAAGGGAGTTTGATCCCAGAATCTCTGTCCCTGAAGTGTTCTCAGTTCAGACCCTGTCATCTGGGCTGTTGGGCCAGTGCTGTGTCATCTGCATGAGCAATATGAGCAATTCTTGCTGCCTTGCTGGTTTATTAGATACAATCTAATAATTTGGGGTTAGAGGAGTGCCATAATTCCCATGTATAAAATTATTGCTAGCATTATGACTTACATCCTCCTGATATAAATTAACTTTTTATGAGTTATGTGGCCTCTGTTGTTCTAATTCACGTGATAAACTCATATAGTTGTGCAGTATTTTGATACCAGCCCCATTACAGAACATGTGTGGCTGTGAAGCACAAACCCAGCACTTGTCTGATGTGAAACAGTTCAGATATTTCATATCTTGCAGGCACAGAATGCCCATTTTCCTGTAGAACTGTGCCTCAGGATCCAGCTGCTCTGTCCAACAGTGTTATCATGTGGGAGACAAATCTTGAAAACCTGAGTGTGAGCTGATGCAATTTGTGTTTCTGCATCTGCAAGCCAAACATTTTGAAAGGACATCCTCCCCTGGTTCTCAGCAGGAGAACTTGGCAACCCAAACCTCACTATTCTGTGCCCACATTCATTTTCACTTAACTCATTTGAACAAAAACATTGAGCTGAACTCTAAAAGTGCTTCTAATATTAACTCTGTTCCTTGGCAAATTCATCTGACAGAATTTCCAACTTCCTGTGTAACAGGAATTTTCAACAGGGAGTTGTGCTCTGAAGGCCAAAATAGCCCTGTACTAAAATCTGTATGTAAGGATCCAGATAAATAGAGCATCTTGAGCTATTTTTTAGCTGTTTGAAATGCAAATAAATACAAGCTTTACTTGTCAGGATGAACTTGCTGGATGATTTGGATCAACAGATGAAGCCAAGGCTGTAATTGCCTAAAAATACTGGTTTGAGAATTGAATCTGATGAATTTTTTAGAGTCTTATCTTCTACATACTGCTTTACTTTTCTTAGAGAAAAAAACATAAGATAGAAGTTTCTCTTGGCTTTTTAGTCTCTTTCAGTCTGACTATAATTTTAGTAGCATACAAGTAAAGATATCCCTATGTAAATCTTTTCATTCATGACTTCTCATTCAAAATGCTCTTCTAATATTAATGGTTAGTGAATAAACAATGTTTGAAGCCATGAAGAATTATGGTAGATTATTCAATTTGCTTTCACCTGTAATCTGGACTATTTTACATTACTTGCTTGGAATTTTGCCATTTTATGAACTGCCTCAAGCATTTCTTCTCATGCTGTCCTTTGTCAGGTAAATTGCCATGTAAACTAATAAAGTTTAGAGAAATTAACTTGCTGAGACCATGTTTCTTTCACAATTCTCAAGATTTGTACTACAATGAATTATAAAACTCATTGGTCTCTCCACAACGGTAAAAACTTCATTACTAGTGACTATCAATTCCCTAGCCAATTTTCAGTCACTTCTTCCAAAATAGCCTGGAAATGCTTCTTGACTGAGTGGAAATTGCAGGGTTTATTCTCAAATACAGCAATCACATTGAATACTGCTACAAACCTAATGCAGATTATATTTAGAGTGGATTTTTCTTTCTGAATCAGTATCACAAGAGCTGGTTCAAATAAGTGGTCAATAGACAGTATCTGGTGTTGTCCGTTGTCACATGAAAATGTCAATTATTTTCTTATTTGGGAAGATAAGAGGGTTTTTATGTTCTGAAAATACCCATGAACCAGTATTTGAAGAACTGATAGTTTCATAAAACTGCCTTCAAGTTGTTCTTGTCTGAATTTTGGGGTAACTTCCTTCAGCCAGTTCTTCATCTTTGAAAGTACAGGCATTCAAACTAAGGGTAAAATAATAGAACCAAGTTGTGTTGTCATCTGATTGGGGATGGCCAAACCTTAGAAATACTTATGCAATATTTTTTATTATTTAGATAATAGGACTCTTTATTTCTGTATCTTGAAAACAGATGTCCTATTGCTAGAGATCAAAATGTTTGCATCTCCCTGTTTATGAAATTCTAGCATGTTTAAGAAAGATCAGAAGTCTACCTACAAATTTCTGCTACTTCTAAAAAGAATAGTTTGTTCCCCTGGAGTTTTAGGAAATATCTGTGTTATTCTGTAGCTAAACGAAGGATCTGTATCTACCATGTCTAGAAAAGTTTCCTCTGAGAGCTTCATTTTTTTTGGTTTATTGAATTTTACTAGGGTAGAATTTCTGAAGCTGTGGGTTAGATATAACTTGTTGTGTTGCTTCTTGAAGTGTTACATTTTTGACATGAAGTGGGAAATTATTTTTATTTTAATTTTGTGGACAGTTCTTAGCCTTTCATTTTCAAAAGCGAGATGCCCTGTTCAGCTCCCAACTCCTTAAGTGTTGCAAGGATAAAAATTTTCCAAGAGTTTAAATGAGCTGGAAGGGTGCTGCACCTTCTGTCATCATTTGCCCATGACTATCTGTAATTCTGCCTACTGAATAATATCACCTCTCACAATTTATGTTCAGCCACACCATCTCTCCAGCTGGGATCAGATGTTCTGATTTCCAAGCTGGCATTGTTTCCTTCTTGAGATTTTATTTCATGGCATGCATTTCTGAGGGGTAACAGGTTTGCTGGTTTAGGACAGCTCTGGCTTTGTGGATGTTAAGATCAAAATTTAAAGGTTTTGTGAGGATGCTGATCCTGTGATGTTTGTTACGAAACAAAAGGAAATTATGGTGCCCAATTGGCAATGCCTTACCAGCTACAAAAAAATCATCCAAGAGGTTTTTGGAGTTGCCAGTTTAGTGTGCATGGAGGAGGTGAAGGCCATGATGCAGAATCCTGTTGGCCTGCCATGGTAGAGGAAAGCAATTAATTCTCTTTCCTTCTTCATTTAGCCTTTGTTTGCATTTTCTTCCTTCTTGTTGATTCCCCCTGTCTCATTGTTTGTGTGTTCACACTCCTCTGCTGTGCAGTGTTTGTCCATTTTTGGGCAGATCCATCAGTTTCTGCTGGGCTGGAGCTTATGGATGGGATGAGATATCAACCAAAAATGGACCAATTCTGTTAAGCTGCACTTTCTATTTTTTGTTGGAAAACAAGGTGAAACTTAGATGCGTCCATTCTACTTTGACATTCTTTCTTCTGCTGCTGCTCCATCCAGAACACTGCATGAAGCCAGTTAACACAGGAGATAACAACAAAATGGACCTGGCAGGAGAGAAATGAGAGCTTATAGGGAGTGTAGGGCCTTATTTGTGGTATTCCTGTTTTAGAGAAAAGGATTGACAACTTGACTAATTCCATTGTTTATTCACTGGAGAAGTAACTTAGGACTCTGCAATCTGGTTAATGTGCTCAATTTAGAACTGTGTGCAAGTACTTGTAAATGAAATGTTGATTTCAGTTTTTTAAAGCCATGAACTGTTGTTCATTTTGTAAGCAACAGACTAAATCTTTTTTGTTTTAGTCTAGTTGTTTCTGTGATTAATGTTTATGTTAGCTGTTCACCAGCAGTATGTCTTCTTTTGGCCTCTGCCCACCTGGATGCTGGGGAGATACTTTTGTACTCAAGCACTGAGCAGAAAGTGAAATCTATCTGGAATTGGTACTGGGGCATTGCATATTAATTTCTCCACTGCTGAATAATTTTAAACTGTCTTTACTGGGAAAAAATGGTAGTACTCAGAAAGTTGTTCAGCTTCACTGTCTTCATGGTAGAGTCCGTTTTCAGAGTGATAAACTGAAATAAAATGTGATCTTTATATTTTACACAGAGACAACAGTTAGAATTTAAATTCCCCTCTAAGTTGCATGAGATGCTATTATGGAGTTGCATGAAATTGTACAGAAAGTTTCTACCTTTCAAATCTAACTTACTTCTTTAGTTGTGGGGATTTTTGCTCCTAAGTCACTGAATTTGTTCTGAAAATCCCCATGAACCAGTATTTGAAGAACTGATAGTTTCATAAAACTCCCTTCAGGTTGTTCTTGTCTGAATTTTGGGGTAACTTCCTTCAGCCAGTTCTTCATCTTTGAAAGTACAGGCATTCAAACTAAGGGTAAAATAATAGAACCAAGTTGTGTTGTCATCTGATTGGGGATGGCCAAACCTTAGAAATACTTATGCAATATTTTAAAATTATTTCAATAACTCCCTATGAATCATACCGTTTGTATTTACTGTAATATTGAAGCATTTTTTAAAGGCTATGAGTAAAATAAAAACTGAAACTCAATTATATAGTATGTACACTATTTAATATCCAAACCACTTTTCCGAGTTTGATGGTTCTTTAAAGATAAATAATTCTGTTACTTTTTTATAATTAAACTTTCATCTGGATTCTCTAGCATTTTTATACCAAGTGTTATCTACATTTAAAAAGCCAAATGTAATCATTGCTGTAAGGTTGGATTGTGTATTTTATGGATGCTGGATTCCAAACTGCTGAAGTTGTTCCCTTGTCTCCGCTTTTCATACTTATTCAAATATGATTTTAAAATTAATGACCTTGATTTTGGTTTTTGATGATCTTTATTTTAAAAATTGATTAAGTATTATTTACATTGTAATTTTTAAAGATTGTATCTGTGATAATCAGAATAATGTGAAATCTTTTAACTCCTTGGGAATGCTCAATCTTTTCTAGTCTATTAACTGGAGGGAAGTATTGAATTGCTTCTAATACTTTGTGAATGTAAGCATTTTATATGAAACTTTGTTATGCTGAAGGCTCTATGTTTGCATTTTTTTAGTATCTGATTTTATCTTGAGAAATGTGGACAGCAGCATTCTTTATTGGATTTGTGAAATCAGAAGTTTCGTAGTCAGCCTCTACATCTGATTTTACTGCCAGATGCAGATCTTGAATATTGGCATACATATTCCTGATTAGTAATATTTACTGAAAAACAGTTCTATGGCAATATTTTAAAACGTTTTAAAGGGTATTATTCCAGCTCTTTTTATTTTTACAGAAAGCTAAAAATATTAATCATAATAAAATTATATAGGTTTTGCCATAATAATTATCTATATGTCTCATGCTTGAAATCTGTTCATATCTTATGTTCCTTAGTTGACTATTTTCAGTATTTCCAATTTGAAATCTGAATATTTTTTTATTCAGATTGCCTTCTTGTCAGAACCCAGGACATTCCTCTGGCTGCCCTGGAGGACTCGAGACCCTGGCAGGGGGCTCAGAGACCTTGGCACAGAGTCACAAACACCTGTGCCTTTGATTTTAGCCCATGGAAACAATTACCAACTTTGTGTGAGGAGTTACAAGCCACAAGAGTTTGAGTAGAATGATAGTGAATTTGTCACAGGGTGGAAAAGTAGAATTTTGGCGTTTTAGAATGGGGGTTCAGGAGGCAAGATGGAGGAATCTGGGTGTGTCCTGTCCTCTCTCTTCTTCTTCTTGTCCTCCATCTCCGTGGTGATGATGACACTTCTGGATTGGTTTAGAGTAGAGACAGACTGTCTAACATAGGTGATGGGTACTGGAAAATTATTGTAAATAAAGCACATGTAGTTCTTAGTATAAAAAGTTATACTAAGTGGCAGGGACTGTGCCACAACCCAACCTGCTGGACAGATCTCAGCAGGTCAGAGAAGGAATGGAATAGATAAGGAAAAATAAACAACCTTGAAAAGCAGAGCCGAGGAATCCTGACTTCTTCTTCAGTTGCAGGGCTGGGAAAAAGGACTTTTTAGTACCTCAGGAGCCATTTCAGCAGCAGAAACCCGAGACCTTCTCATCTGAACATATTTATCAGTGACTAACATGGTTACTGCCAATGGGTACAGCTGGCAGCATCACTCGTGTATGTCAGGAGCTGCGGTGACAGGACCAGGGGAAACGGCTTCAAACTGAAAGAAATGGGTTTAGATGAGACATTAGGAAGAAATTCTCTGCTGTGAGGGTGGGCAGGCTCTGGCACAGGGTGCCCAGAGAAGCTGTGGCTGCCCCTGGATCCCTGGAAGTGCCCAAGGCCAGGTTGGATGGGGTTTGGAGCAGCCAGGGACAGTGGGAAGTGTCCCTCTTCCTTTTCCTGTTTCTGCAAGCCTAGGAAAGTCACCAAGGCTTTCCAGGTACCAGGCATGGCTCAGTGCCACACATCATTATGCAAATCTAGGGCTTAGAGCAACCACGATAAATGGGGTACAAAGAAATAATTAACATTTCTGTTTCCTCTTTCTGTTTTTTTAGAACTCCCTTATGAGTGCCACAGAAATGGCACCGATACCTTCAAGCAACACTTTCTCTCCACTTAATTATATCCCTAATTTAATGGTTTCTCACAATAAAGTATTTTGGACCCCTTTTGGACCCCTTTTCCTAATGGGTAGATATCAGTGCTGGTTTTAAAAGTGTTAGGCTGTGGGCTGTGCCAAGAAATTCCCTGGCGAACAGCTAATTATGTCCACAGACAAAAGTCTGACAAAGAAATCGCTTCAAGCCACAAGTCAGAGGCTTAACCATTGTTTGTGAGAGGTTCCTTTCCAGCTGGGGATTGGGGTGTGTTGGGAGGGAACGTGGCTGGCAGTCAGAGCCCTTTGTTGGGGACACACTCCCGGTGATGAAGCCATGGGGGAAGTGCCCTCTCTGCTCTCCCTGGGCAGGATGGAGCTCACCTTTCTGCTCTGCTGAGCACCAGCTCATGACTTCACAGCCCAGGAATCAAACCACACTGCACAAAGGCAGCTTTAGCAGTAATTGTCAGCAGATTAAATGAAATGCCTGCCCTGTCCAGTGTATTTGAATTGTATCAGAGCCGCTCCTGGCTTTGCAGGCTCGTTCCTGCAAAACGTGGCAGTCCTTGGGAGCCTGTCCCTCCAAATGCTGGGGATTTTGTGTGTTCAACATGATGTCAATTCCATTGTGTTCCATAGTGACAAAAATGAGCTCAGTCTGCTAGCAAAGCACCAAAGTGTCTTAGTGGTGCTGCCAGCAGCTCAATTTTATGCTGTGGCTTCTGAATTCCCTTTGTCATAGCGTTTGGCAGGTTGAAATTTTGATTTTATTTTTGTTCAACATTTTGAGCGATCAACAAATGTAGCCACATTTCTCTTCACAGAGAAAAGCAAGGCACAATTCTTCCCAAGAACATTGCTGAGATTCACATTCTCTGAACCTCAGAGAAAGGAAAAACAGTTCTTATCTCATTGGCTGTGCCTGTGTTTGTGCCAAAGCAGAATGCAACATGTAACCCAAAGTGAGGATGTTTTGTTCCCGTGGCCTGTCAGGGCCAGGTGTGTGTGTGGGGGGACTGTGGGTGACAGCCACGAGATTCTGGGCAGTGTGAGCAGAGTGAGTGCTTGGCAGGTTCAGTTTAGATGTAATGTCATATAATATAACATGGTATAGAATAATATAGTATAATAAAGTCATTAATCAGCCTTCTGATAAGATGGAGTCAGATGCATCATTCTCTCCCCTCATCAGGGGTTGCCTGCAAATACTATAAACAAAACTCCGAATTATTTTTTTTTATTAGATACATTTGTGTAAAATAATCCTGGCTAGTTTAAATTATGCCTTTTTCCTTTCACTTTTGTGTATTATATTTTTACAAGTGGGGACTATAAAGCTATAAATTTCTGGAAGAAAACATTTAAACATAACAAAATTAAAGAGGCAGTCAGTTTCTGCTGAAGTGGATTGATGTATTTCTTTCTTCTATTTTTATTTTCTCTTGACTGTTTACTGTATAACCAAATTGTGCAACTGCTCCATAAATTCTTGACTCAGAATGTGCTGCAACCTGCTTTTTGCTTAAAAAAAAATTATCTCACCACTGCCTGTCCAGCTGGTGTGGCTGATGAATAACAGTTTGGGGCTCACCATCCCTTTTAAAATTTCACAGCCTCTAATTCCTCATTAACAAAAAAGCTTCATGGTTGCCAAGCTTATCCCACCAATCTTTCAAAGACCAGGACACTGTCACATAAGTCAATATAATCCTTGCACAGTTTCTGTAGGATGTTATATGTGAAAGTCATCTCAAAACATGAGTTTAGGGTCACCAGCAGTAAAGATGCAAAGAAAACAGGGATGCAAAGAAACAAAGAAATGTCCCTTCCCATTTCTCAACGCATGAGAATCTGGGGAAAAGCTGATCCTAATGCGTTCAGCCTCCGTCAGATTTTACAAACGACCCTGAACTGATTTTATGTTTGAGGTTTTTTTAAATGAAAAATGCCAAAGATCTCTCCTTTCAGAAGAATGGTGTTGTCTTCAATGATATATTGCCTTTGGAGTGACTGTTTTTTAACACGAAGGTTTTCATTCTTCCAAGTTTTAACATGTTCTTATGAATCCATGGGACAACACTGAGTCATTTAAGAGTGGGTCAAGAATTAAAATGCTGTTTTGAGCTGCACACAGCTTTCTAGTCAGAAAAGAAGAAAGAATAGACTTCTGAAAATTAAATGCAGGCTAATTGTCTTCTATAAATAATTTATTTTTTTAAATAAAAGTATTAAGCTTTGTTTAGTTGTATGAAATATGAAATTATTTGCTGAAGGAGAAAGAAAACCACCTCAAAAAAAATTTTTTTAAGCTGATTGAAAAGATTTAATGCACATCATACAAGGAATGGTCTAGAGGAAAATTGCAATAAAGCACTGGAAGTCTCCATCCCATAGTGGTGGATGTACTTTAGTCAGCAACACAGGAAGGACTTACAGAAAGAAAAGGGAAGTATGAAGAGTACATTTCTAGCAGGACTGTGGCATCAAAGACTTTCTTAGGAAATGCTGGAGGAGCTATCTCGTGCCTGCAGCAGCAGCTGCACAGCCTCCTTCCAGCTCCTCACCTTTGTTCTCAGCCTGGCTTTGCCACAGGTATCTGCTCAGGCAGCTGAAGGTACCAGTCCAATGAGAGCTGCGTCTGAAATGTTCTTACCTGAAATGCCACGGTCTCAGGGCAGTGTGTGCATGATCAGGCACGTTATCCCACACCAGACTTCATTGCCTGCTCATTTTTCTTTCTTTTTCTCTTTTCTGCTCAGTCTAGTCTGATTCAGCCTTTGTTTTCCATTCACATGACCAGAACTCTCTCTCAGGCCCTTATCATTTCATGTCTTGACAGCTCCAGTCATCTCCCTTCTAGTCTCAACAAATACTGCCTTGCAACATGTGTATCTTTGAAAATATTTTTCATCTTGTTATGCTGATGTTCCATTGTTCCCTCTCTTGTGCTGTGGGATTATTTTCTTCAACTTCCCAGACCACACCTTATTTGCTTATTTGCTTGCACTGCTGACTATCTGGCATCTGCAGTGCCAACCTTTATTGCCCTTTTAAGTGTCTCCAGCAAGCAGCTTTACATTTCCCCCTGTGGTATTTAATGTGTGGTATTAACTGAAAATCCCCAGTGCTGTTTCATTGTCCTGCTCCTTAACTGGGACCTCTGAATTCTGCTGCAGTTTGGGTATGTGGAAAAATTAAGAAGAAGAAGGAGAAGGAGAAGGAGAAGGAGAAGGAGAAGGAGAAGGAGAAGGAGAAGGAGAAGGAGAAGGAGAAGGAGAAGGAGAAGGAGAAGGAGAAGGAGAAGGAGAAGGAGAAGGAGAAGGAGAAGGAGAAGGAGAAGGAGAAGGAGAAGGAGAAGGAGAAGGAGAAGGAGAAGGAGAAGGAGAAGGAGAAGGAGAAGGAGAAGGAGAAGGAGAAGGAGAAGGAGAAGGAGAAGGAGAAGGAGAAGGAGAAGGAGAAGGAGAAGGAGAAGGAGAAGGAGAAGGAGAAGGAGAAGGAGAAGGAGAAGGAGAAGGAGAAGGAGAAGGAGAAGGAGAAGGAGGAGGAGGAGGAGGAGGAGAAGGAGAAGGAGAAGGAGAAGGAGAAGAAGAAGAAGGAGGAGGAGAAGAAGAAGAAGAGGAAGAAGAGGAAGAAGAGGAAGAAGAAGAACAACAACAACAACAGTGCTATCCTGACATAATGCTTCACAAAGCATGGGAGAACTCCTGGCTGCTACCAAACAGCACGAAATTCAACCAACACTGAACTCAACATGGCTTTATTAAATACATTGCAGTCCTGTGCCTTGAGTAAAACTTATCCATTCCATAAAACTCACCAGGAGATTGCTGCAGCTGAGTGTCCCATCCATAGCAGTCCATCTAAATTTCTCAGAGTGCTGATTTCCATTGCACTGCAGGACACTCAAAATCAGCCATTGCAGCATTGGATGGGACACTGCTGAAGCCCTTTTGAGGATTCTGGCATAAATCTCATCTGAGAGACAGAATTAGGGTTATATTTTCAAGAATCAAGAAGTGTCCAACAATTAAGATAGGCAGCTAGTAGTATTTCCAAAGAAGATTAAGCAGCCTATATAGTTATTATATAATATGCAGATTTCACTCATTTCCAGGTCTCTCGTCATTTTCTCCTTGCCTGTGAAATCCCACAATTTTGTAAGAGGCAAAATATTTGGGTGATGAGCAAGTGGAAGGGAAACTGATCTAATTATCTACTTATGTATCACAGGGGCTTTGGGCTACTTCATTAGGTGTCCATTAGTTCATGTTACAGTTGATACCCAGTAAATCCTATTAGAATTTAGCATGTTACACAGCTCTGGAAGTGATCATGTGGGAGGCTTCTGGAAGGAATAGTTTGTAGCCCCAGATTGCTGTGAAAGATTTCTTATTATCTTCATTCCAAGCTGGGAGAAGGAAACCATGTTGTCCTAGGCATCATAAGGAGATCACATTATTACAGAAAATTACAGTTAGAAGCACAGATACTACCACAAAATAGCAATGTATGGAAGTAAATTTCCCAAACAGGGTAAAGACAATGTCCTAGATTCTCTTTGGTTTAGTTTTTGCCCTGCTTGAGCAGGGAGATTGGACCAGATGCCCCACAGTGGTTCTTTCCAACCTCATCCATCCTGTGATTCTATGATTCCTATGTATATATTTATTTTTCCAACCAATGACAGCATAATCCAAGAAATTAATTCCCAGATGCAGTAAACCTAACCTTTCCCTTCTGATTTAATTTTGAAGAGGGAATTGCATTGAATTTCTCTTAAGCAATTTAGTTGAGATTTCTCTTTAATCTGGACAACATGAGCATAGAAACTGATTTTGTTTAATCACTAATATGGCAAATCAAATTTTGATGTATTTAATTTGCAACTGTATAACTACTACAGGTCAGTGATTTCTGATAACTTGTAACTGTGAAAAGGCCTAGAGAAAAATTAATTTGAAATTTAAGTGTGCAGGTAAGTACTGGATGAAGAGTTAGTATGAAAAATAGAAATTAAAGAAACCATTGCAATAAAAATGGTGGGATAAAAGCTGTCCATAAACATTCCCAGGTGTTTGATCACTAAATCAAATCACAAATGCAGTCTGTTTATAGCCCAAAAAGATTTAATTGTATTCTGAGAATATGCAAAACTGCGTTAGAATGTGTTTGGATATACATTTAACATATTGAAAGAAACATTCCAGAAAGAATATTCGGGATTGAAAACAAAATTTGTAGACAATGTGATAACAGTAAGAAGGATGTCTTGTGAAATGGACCTTTATTAAGCTTGATCACCACAAAATAAAGATCCAATTAAGGCATTGGAAAGATAAAGAAAGACCATCTGTGAGGGAATTTGCCACAGATCTAATGATAAGCTAATTTTTCAGATAAAGTGAGTACTGTGCTTTGCAGGGGGTGGAGTAGAGAAGTTAGAAATCATTTTAGATTGCCTTTTTGCCAGGAACATGAGCAGCAGAAACAGTGCTTGTGGGTCAGTTAAACAAAAAGTTATAAACACATTCTTTCTTTCTAGACAGTGGCATTGCATTGCTCCTTGTTTCTGGCAGTGCCTGAAGGATGCTGTGGGAAATGTCTTTGATATTTTACCTGATTTAACAGCCAGAAGTGACCACATGCCCTAAACCATTTTGTCCCAGAGATTATTTTAGTGTGCGTGGCATAAAGTTTTGTGTGGTGGAGCACTCTGGCAGTGCTTAGCTGGACACAGCTTCTCATTAAAACCCTCTGGGCTAATTTTGCACTAGCAGAGGAAGACACAGTTTATTTCATCATTTTATTTTACAGGGAGGTTTTCAGATTCCTGTTAAAAATTCCTTAAGCAAGAAAAGCAGGTTGTGCGTGCATGACTTCAGAGAGAACTGATTAGGAGCAAGGTTGGGTGCTGACTGGGGGGTTTCAGATGGCCTGGTCAAGGTCAGTACCACAGCACATCCTCGTGGCCCACCCTGTTTCTAACAGATGAGGCTGCTGACAAAACCAAAGACATTTGTTCAGAGCTCAGCCCAGCTTAGGTGAAGATAACAATTTGTTGCTTTCCTAACTGCTGAGTTTGGCCTGTGCAGATCGGTAAATCATGTCAGGAGCTCTCGGATTTTTAGATGAAAAGGTTCCAAAATTGCCCCATTAGTAAAGGTGTGAGATTTTCTTATCACACAAATCTTTGATCCTGTGTCTTTTGCACGAGCAGCTGTGCCCAGCATGATCAGGACCAGTGACTCTCCTGAATGTTATTTAGATCTTGTCTGTCTGAAGCTGATCAGAAAAATTAAAGGTATTAAAACTATGTGTGTGTCATTGAAGAATTTCAAATCCCACCTCTTGTCTTATATCTCCTTCTCTTCACTGAGCTTTACTAAAGAATTTTAGCTTCTTTAACACATTAAATTGTGTATTTCTGGAGCAAAGTGCTTGCTGTGTGGTTCTATATTCTGTAATCAAGATAAAAGGACTTCAAAAGCACAAGTAGAAGAACCTTGCTATGGGATAGAGGATGATAAAATATATTCTAAAAAGAACTTACCTTTAATAATAAACATTGAGATATCTCATCTCTGTATATAAAATCAATACATTTCTGATCAAATCATTCTAATTTTTAATAATGTTAAGCCTACATGCATCCCATTTTTAAAAAATTCTGTAGTTAAAGATGGCTCTAAATATGTCCCAGCCTTTGTAATTGACTTTTTTATTTTATCTAAGCTTTTCAGGTATAGTTAAATATATTTTCTATGCTGTAGGTGCCACCTGCCATGGCAAGACTCATAACTAATCCAGTATTTGCTCTTCAAGTGAAAAAATATAGTATTACTGTAAAGTAAGCTGCTTAAACACTTAGTTTCATCCATCTGCTCTTTTTTTTTCTTTTCTTTTCAATATGCAGGCACATCCAGATCACAGATACTTTTGATCCTGTCAGCTACTGAACCACATTTAACAGAAAGAGAGGTATGTTGATGAATAATTCCCGATTTCTTTGCCCAAAGTGTATCTCTTTGTTTTAGTATGATTTGTTTTGCTTTCCTGTTACCTTCCTGATATCATGGGAGTATCTTTAGGACAACCTACAGCTGAGTGTCTCTGCTCCAGCTGGTGAAGTGCAGGACCCATTCATTCAGATAAAGCTTGTAGAACCTGTCGCTGAAACTTCCCACCCCCAAAAATGTTTTGCTTGCAGCTGTTTTAAGGTATAAAGCCTCAGTTCTGACCTTTGTGAGGAAATAATGAATGGTAGACAGTTAGAGGCCAAATGCCAACCATATTTGTTAGCTTTTGCAATAGTGCTTAAGTAAATTAAGGTTGTGAGAGCCCTAAAACAGTACTTAATCCGGAGGTGGCTGTAGACAGAAATTGCACCATCTCTCAGAGCAATTTTGGCTTGTGGCTGGCCAATCTGTGAGCCACAGTGGTCAAACTGAGCCCAGAAGTTGCTGTGGATTGGGTTAATGTCACTAAGGGCAGAGGCTGGGCCTGAAGTGTGCCTGTGCATGTATCTGGTGTTGATCTTTTACATGTTTTCTATATAAAAATCCCTCCTCATGTGTTGCCCTGTTTTCTGCCTTTTCCAGTCCTCATGATGGTCACAGCCACGCAGCCCTGAAGTTAGACTGTGCAATGCACACATTATTTGTTCTGTTCTGAACAAACCTGGCTGGTTTGTACCAACCTATTGACCTCTAGCTACCAAAGCACTTGCACCAGTCTGTAATACAAAACCAGTGGACACCTTGCTGGTCTTTAATTAGTGTCAGTATTGCATCTATGGAAAATCAAACCTACAAAAAACCCCTCATATTTTGTGCTCTGCCCACATAGTTTTGATAGTCAAATAAATGCTTCTTTTTCTAAGGAAAAATTGCCTTAGGCACAACAAAAGAGATCTATTTTCCAGTTTGGACATGAGTCCTTAGTCCTTGAAGAGAAAATGGGAGGGGTTTTTTGCTGATAAATGATCCTATCAAAAGACAACTCAAAATACAGGAATTGTATTTCTGCTCTAGTAGAAGCTGGCATGAGGTCTGGTTTGGTTTATTATTGAAGCCACTGAGGCTTTTTGTGCTGCTCTCCAAGATGCCTAACTCAAAATTTGCTGTCAGTAAAGCAACTGGCATTTTACAAGCAAAGATGATCCCTACCAATTTCAGATAATGCGCTTAAACCTATAGAGCCAAGGAAAGACTTGGTTTTTAATAGTAGTAATCCTTTAATTGACTGGGTGTGGAAACACCACAGGGCCTCTTCTGGGCTCCCTGGTGAGAGGCTTCTGTGTAATCTGCTTTATTTTTTTTACAAGAAAAGCCCTGTTATAAAGCTCAGTAAGTTTTTTAATCTATTCTTTGAATATTTGTACAGCTACTCTGTTCAAGCCATGTAATGATACAAATGCACTTTATGCAGTGGATATTAAGAGCAGGTATTGGACAAAATAAGAGTCAAACAGAAGCCAGCAGAAAAGTTTGTCCATTAGGAGAAAAAAGTGTTTTGGAACGCTTTTATATATGTTTATAACACTTTTCAATTTTATATAAAGAAAATATAATTGTTTTGGAAAGGAGAATAAAAGATAAGGGTATAGATGTCTTAATTTCTATCAACATTTGTCAGCTAAGAAGTTGTTTAAGGAAGTGTAAAGCTCCAAAGATTTGGTGTCTTTTAGCCCCAATAGATGTCCCTTTATTGGGCTCCAAGGTAATTCCAAGTGTCTTGCAAACAAGTGTGATATATTTGCAATATTAAAAGATTTCCTAATGATGCTCTTTGCTTTCCTGCCTTTCTGAGCACCTGAGGGCTGAATTAGACCAGGAATAACCAGCAGCATTTTGTGACACACAACAGCTTGAACCAAAAGAATAATGAAATTATCCTGCCTATCAGGAGCTGGAAATGTTACATGAATTTAGGAAATCTTATGCTATATCTGCCAAATATGTGATCATATTACAGCACATAAATTGAATGTGCATTGAGTTGTACCCTATTTAGAATAAAGTACATTAATACCTTCCTTGAAACTTTTTTTTTGCAATGTAAAGAATTTACAGGTAATGAAAGAGTTCTTTCTTCATACTCCTGCCATTTTAAAGCTAATTTCACTTAATAATTGTTTATTTCAACCGGAACTTTCATAGCAAGTTTGTAATAGGAGGAGCTGGATCTAATTTTAAAACTGAAAAGAAAGACTTTAAACACAGAAATGATTCTTGGTAAAAATAGGGAAAACATTTAAGAAAAGCTGCCATCAAAATTTTAATTTTGGCTACTTTTTCTAACTAACTTTCTGCATTTTAAACTAATTACTACACTGTAGAGAACTTAAGGAAAAATGTTGGTATCTCTCTTTCTGTCGATCTTTTGAAATATATTTTAAATGAATAAAATATTGTAATTTCTCACAATGTAAATCAAGATAGAGTTTATATATTCAAAAGCATCAAACTTTTAATGCACTTTACCTCTTCTCTCTTTATTGATATTCACTTAGGCATGTTTTTTCCTTGGCCTCATAATTCTGGATATAAATTTATTTTTTTATTCTTAGTTTCTTCATTTGTCCCATTAGAAAGATTTTTCATTAAATCCCTAAAATACCTTTTAACAATTGTAATCTTTAACAGAAAGGAAAATTTTAAACTTATTTTCCTTTTTTACTGTTTTTTATGTTCTTTTTGTCAAATGCATATGTAATTTTGCTCTAGCACTTTTTCTGGAATTAGAGATTAATTCACTGTTTACCATTCCATATCTGCTCAAGTTATTTCTGCCAAGGTGAGGTATTTGAAGAGAAATGAGAACTATACTTGATCCTCTTCTAATCATACAGGAAGAGACATCCTGGTCTTCTGCATTGTTGTAAACAAAATGACAAATATACAAATAGTAACTGAGCCTGGATTATTTGGTAATTTAGGTAAAAAGCCTATGAGAAATACACACAGAGACATAGGAAAGAAAAGCATTAAGTCCAAGGTATGTTCTACCCTAAGTTATGGAGAAAAAGTTTGATGTAGTCAGTAGCCATTCCCCTTCTGTGTAATGGTATCAGAAGTGTAAGTGTACAGGAACTACTACTTTGGATGTTTTTCATTCCTATTGACTAATTTGGGGAAAATCCCTTATGAATCAGCATTTTAATTAAATTTTTAAGCTAAATCTTTCTAATAGAAGCATAGTTGATTTAATGTAGATATATATCTTGTGCATGTATTCTCAGATTAATCATAATTTGTTTTCTGAAAGTTGGAATTCTACATGTTGAAACACAAACTTTTTGCATGCCAGAAAGGTGAATTTTTGAACAGTGCTGTTGTTTGTAGCTATAGAGACGCACAGAAGCTATGTAGACACGTGCCTGTTTCTGAATGAACACATTGCTTGGAGGAAATGCCTCAATTTGTATTAATTTGACATTGTTTGTGAAACATGCCTGCAATTGGTGCTGTTGTCCTACCCTTAAGTACTAAATTGTGGTCATCTCTTATGATTCAATACTGGAATAATTAGCGATGTTTCATCTGTCTCTGTGTCCATCTGTCTTCCCATCATCAGGTACATATTCTTGCTGCTGGCTCCTCATCCATTGCCCACCAATCTCCCTCATTTCTTCCCCAAATAAATAATTTCTGGTCAATATGCCATGCCCAACTGCCTCCTTCCTTTCCTTGTTTCACTGACCACACTGATTTATGCTTCACCTTAAATTATTGAGTTGAAAGTTGAGAAATTTTAAGCCAATATGAAACATGGTATTTGATGACAATAAGTCATCTGCTGTTGTGCACAGGAGCATCTGTGTGTTGTGTTTTACTCCAAAAACACTTCTCAGCTCTGTGTTAGACACAGGAAAGCAAGAGAGATCTCATTTGCAGTCCCACTTCTTTGAGAAGGACACATCTGCTCTGGTGTTTAATAACTTCCAACTGTCATGTAGTTTACAGTCTGTAAATGTTTGCCAAGACATGAATCAATTATCTTTCCAAGGAGATATGAATGGATTACAGGATAGGTGTTGCTGTGCTTTCTTGACATTCTGAAAAAGCATGTGCAATCAGTAAAGCTTCTGTGTGCACCTCTAAATCTTAAGGCAAAATTTATAATTCTGGTCATAAGTTTACATTCTGTTTGAAATACTCCAGAAGAAATAGCAAATAAAGTAGTTCCACAAACCCTCAATTTGTGCCTTTGGGTGTAATTATTTTTATGTGGCCCATGCAGTAGAAACAGCAGACAGCTGATATGTTGGGGCTTACTGTTGTGTGCATGACTTTTTTCAGTGTTTCTGTGACCCATGCACTTGTTCCTGGAGAAGCTCCCACTGAAGCATTCCTTTCCACTTTGAATATGTGTGACAGGCTAGATTCCATTTTAGAAAAGTGACTTTTTTTTTTTTTTTTTTTTTTTTTTTTTAAAGGCCCTCTGTCAATGCAGGGTGTTGCTTCCAGATTACAATTTTCACATAAAAGCTCTTTATCTACCAGCTCTGCAAACTTGTTCTGGTTACTTGGAGTCAAGGCTGGGCAACCTTCAGTGGTTAAAGAGACATCAGGCAAGGTGTAGGGACCAGTCACAAAAACTGCTTCACGCTGCTTGCAGACCTGGGACACTAATTAACAGCTCTGTTAATGATCCATGAGACACAGCAGCCAGGTAAATGGATGAGGCTCAATGCACAGAGAGCAGAAGTTTGTGGTAGGAACACTCTACTTCCATAGGAACACTGCTCTGACTGCACTCCCATTTTAGCCTCATTAGTTTAATTAGGAATGACCATTTTTCCATTTTAAAATCCACCTGACAGAAAGCAAGTAGGGGTGGGAAGGAGCTCTCAGGAGAGGGCAGGATACAGGCAGAGCAAGGTACTGGAAGGATTTTTGTACACACAGCATCAGTCAGAGCCATCAGGGGCCCTAAATCTCCTGAATCCCCTCACTCCTGCTAATCCCACTCCTTAAGGGTGTGGGCAGCAGCAAGCAAGGACACAATTTGCTGTTGTAAGAAGAGGGAAAATCTGCTGGGCTTTACTCAGAGCCACATGAAAAGGAGGAGAGCCAGCTCCTTCATGATGTTACTTGTCACTGTCCAAGCATGTTATCCTCTGTGTGTACAAACCCATTTGTTTTCCATGTGTCATGGCTCTGCAGCATGGGAAACATCATCAAAACTGGCATTGCAGTCTTTATGTATGAGGAAACTCAGCTTTTTCTGGCAGAGGGCATCAGTGCATGGAACAGAAGCACTTAGGGAAAAACAGGATCACAGTTTCTTTTTCTCACAGGTTTGTAGTAGGTGCTGGAGCCTACCTGCTGGTGGTACATTAGATCAGGGTGTTTTGGCAGCAGCTTTTGTGCCTTACAAAGGCTGTGCCATATGGGATCCCAGTTACCCTGGCTTTGGAAAGTGCCCCCAAGACTGACACAGCAACAGTCTATTGACTCATTGCATTTTATACCTGCCAGTGTGCTCAGGAACCAGGTCTGTTTTCCCAAACATTTATGGACTGTTGAAGAAGTATAATGCCTGTTTGGAGCCACATTGAAGGTGTTTCAAATAGACCTACTGTTTGCATCACAGCTGCTAAGAAAAGGGTCCCTCTACATCTGCCATCTGCCCAAGAGGATAATGTGTTTTGTAACTGGCATTTCTTATTAATATTGTAGGCAGCAAACCTTGCTGAGAGGGCAGGAAGCAGAAATGGGACTCATGGTCTAATCCTGCTGGTGTTTTGTGCAGCCCTGGGAAATTGGCTTAAGCTGTCTGGCCCACTGACTCTTTACATTGTGTAATCAGAATAATTTTGTACTGTTTTGTCATCTTCTGGTGGGGGAAAAAAAAAGCTGTATATCTGTGTAAAATATGCTGTGATGAAAAGCTGCCTATGAACTTATTAATGTAAACAATTATTGCCCTTGTAGGGACATTCAATTGCATGTTCAAAACTTGAGACTAAAGTGAGCCTCACTTACAAGGGAAAGGGGTTCTTGAGGATATTCCTGCTTGTGCTTTAGCTCCAACCATCATTATCAGCAAAGCTGACAGTGATCCTCTGCCTGCTTTTGTGGTCAGTCACTATTGCTGAGCTCTGTGCTGGAAGAGAGTGAAATAAAGCTCACTGCCTTCCCTGTGGGCTCTCCAACAACCATTTTTAACAGTTCCTTCCCCCAGACAGCCCTGCTTTCCCACAGAAACCTGCTGGGAGCAGAGAACTTCTTTGCAGCAGCTGCTGTTCACACTGCAGTGCTTTGGGATTCCTCACCTGGCACTGAAGGCATCTCCTTGCAGCTTGAGCTGCACAACCCAAACAAAAAATGTGCCAGAGGAGCTGCCAGTGCAGCAAACACCCACCTTGCTTCCCACTGGGGTGTTGTGGTGCTCTTGGAGCCATGTGGGTATCTTGGGTGATCCTGTGTTTGGCAGTGAGAAAACCCCTCAGTGGGGATAGCAGACAGAGAGGGCTTTGGTGAGAGCTCATGTCCCCCTTCTTTTTGCAGCTCTCTGTCTGTTGGGGAATTTTAAAGAAGCCCTTGAGGGTTCAGCACAGAATAAAAGTGTGAAAAATGCATGCATTTTATGATTGGCTTTTGGCAAATATTAAAATGAATATTAAAATGAATATGTGTTGTGTTAGAAAGCTATGCTGTATTAATTCTCTTAAGTAGTGTGTTAAATATAGTTTTAGGTTATAAAAAATGTTAAAATAGAAACTATGCTATGTAGGATACTTTTTCTAAAGAAAGGACTCTCACTGAGACAGCAGCCACAGGACACCTGAATCTTTCAGAGAAAGAGAATTTATTGCTCCATTATCAGAAGAAATGAACTTCTTCCCTCCTCGAAGGCGCTGTCAGGATTCAGAGAAAGAAGCTGAGGATGACCAGACAGAATCCTGTGTTTGAATGGAATTTGTGCACCATGTATGAGGTGTATGGATATGCAACAGGCTGTTGCTTTTAAGGGTTAATCCTCTGTTAACGTGGGTCCTTTTTCAGGCTCATTTTGCCCAGAAAAGGTACCTGGATGTCCGTAACTCTTTGTTTTTATTGTCTCGTATTGTCCTAATCCAAATTGTCCATATTATTATTACTCTAATTGTATTACTATTTTTACAACCATATTGTTACTATTAAACTTTTAAAATTTTAAAAACAAGCGATTGGCGTTTTCCACAAAAGCAATGTGCTGGTTTCCCTGGCACAGTCTATCGTTTCCCCTCCCTGCACACCCAAACCTGGGTTGTTCTCCCTGGTTTTCTCTCAGCTGCATCACAGAAGGAACTCTTACAAGGCACAGTGAGCTGGAAATGGTTGCTGTTCTGAGAGTCGCTTTTTCCTGACATTCTGATAAAGATATCTGTGTAACATTCTCTCCAAGCATTACAGGTAATTAAATTTCATAATTGGTGCCACAAGCAGCTTAAGTGGTTCTCCAGTATTGTAGTACCTCATGCAGGCTGATGTTCAGAAGCCATCAGCTTCTGCTGATAGACTTAGACATACCTGTGAGGAGCAGGATGCAAGCTGCTGATGATTTTTACTGATTTTTACTGATTTTACTATCTAGCTACTGATTTCATTCTAAGCATTGCTGAGACTTCCTTGTCAAACTAACAATGCTCTGCCTCTTTTCCATGTTTTGTGTTTAATAAGTAATCTGTAAAAGGAAGTACTCTTATTTGAAAATAACTCTTATTTGATTTATATTTTTTACTTATTTGAAAAATATTTGCATAATAATGCAAATATTGCCTGTTTTAAGTTCTGATATAGCAAAGGATGTTTTCTTCAGTATAAAATCCTGCCAGCACCTAACACCTGCCTTTTTTACTTTTCAACAACCAATAATTTTACTGCCACTAATTATGAACTTTTTTTTTTTTTAATTAGAAAACCTGGTGTAAGAAATACTCACTAACCATTTAACAACCACAGCAGATTTACAGCAACTTTAGTTTTGGCAGTGCTGCAAATATATATTTGTAGTTCTATAATGCATGAAAGCTTTGATAGCTGCCTTTGATAATTCTGGCATTCTGGTAGAGAAGGGCAAGAAGCCCTGGAACAAGGAGGATGCACAGGAAATGGAATTCCTGCCTGGAACAGGCACCTCACACTGTGCAAATTTTAACACTGCTCTTACCAAAGGCTCTTCAGTGCAGGCAGTAACCAGAGAGCTCAACAGCTTTTAGTATCTTTAATACATGTGGTATTTTGGTATCTTTAATACATCTATTCAATCCCCCAGGTCGGTTTAATGTTGCCAGTGCTGCCTGCCCTGGAGGTGTTTGAGACCTCTGGGGGTGCTGAGGTGTTTCAGAGCCAGCCCTGAGTAACTGTGTTGGAGATTTCCCTTTGCTCCATGGAAATGGCCTCCCCAGAGCTGCTCAGGTGCAAGCACAGACAAGTTCCTGTGTGAAGTGTTAATGCATGGATAGATACTCTTTGGAATAATTGCTTGCACTATATTGAAAAAGGAAGGGGCCACAGAGTTAAGCAGCTGGTGAGAAACCAGTAGTTGATCTGTAGTAAAGCTGTGATCATTCAGATACATTTCAGAATAACTTCTGGGCCATGAAGAGTTCAAAGCAAACTCTAAAATCTGCTGTGCAGGAAATAGTAGTGCTAAAAATGTGGCGGGGGGGTAATAAGCCCTGACTTTGTTTTGGAGAATTCTCCAGTGTTTGTCCATGAGTCACTGCAAAACAAATTTCTGAGCGCTTTACCTGCTCAGATTGTTATACCCCTTCAACCTCCCCAGCTTCCCACGTGTGTGATAACTCAGCATCGGCATTTTTGATGTTTCTCTTTGCAGTGGCAGCATCAGCCTGGGGACATCTCTGTGCTGGAGCCACAGCCTTGCTCTATAACCTGTGACCTCCCTGCCTGGCTTTGTGCCCTCCTGGCTCCTGCAGGGCTCCTTCCCTTGAACCCCAAAGAAATAAAGCTCTCTGCTTGATTTATTTTGCATCCTTTGGATCCAGAGACCTACTCAGAACTGGGAAGGCCTGACTTGCTGGTTTGCTGGTCTTACCCTGATGAGCAGGGATGTGCCTGGGGATCAAGGGCAGGCTCTGGGATCTATAATTGGCATCCAGGAGAAAGGTTCAGGCTCTGAGGACTGTCTGGGTTTGTCTCCATCTGATTGAAACAATGAATGTATTTTGGTTTGTTATTACTGCTCAAGAAATATTGTGTCCCCAAACTTACTTCAAGTTTCACAGAAAGATTCTCCAGTATGACCAAGCTCTGGAAATTTCTTTTCTGAGAATGTTTGGTACCAGTGGTAGATTCATCAGTCACCAATCCTCTACTAATCCTCTTGGAACATGACAATTATCACTTCTAATATCACATAAACGTTGAGTTATGTTCACAAAAGTTTGTCACCTCTCCCTCTTCCTGGTTTGAGCTGGGGAGAAGCAAAGCAAATTCCACTGCTATGGAGGAGGAGGAAGAAGGTGGAATTCCTGCTTTTGCAGCAGCTGCTGGTAGGAAGGAGTGAAACAAAAAGCTGATGGCTCTGGGGTTGGGCTGGCTGCTGCTGCTTAGGGGAGCAAAGTTTTGAGTGTTTTGTGGGGACATACAAATACCACTTGATCCACTCCTCCTGTGCCAATTGAAACTGGAGAAGCCTACAGAGCACCTCAAATCCATTAAAAAACCAAAAGAGGCTGCTAAGCCCATTTTCCTTGAAACTTCATCCACAATGGTGTCACATTTTGTTGTGTGTGGCTTTGTTAGTGGGTTGTTTTTTTTTAAGGGGCAGTAAGGCTATAAAATTTTTCCCGTACTTCTCATTTTTGTTGCGATAGGATTTAACATGAAATTCTGGTTTGTTTCACCCTTTGATAGCCCGGTCCGAGTGATTTACAGAAACTTTTACAGAGGCACCACCATCTCTGGTGCTTTGTTAGGGAGCCAAATCCCTCCAGGTGGCTCAGCCAGATGCTCACACCTCAGCTACGCCCTAGTTTGTATACTGCTCTAATAGTTACTAATTACCTATTCAATGTCATTACCACGTTTCTGCTTTTGGCACAGAATTACAGAGCAAGTTACAACAGTCCCACAGAAACAGCACTGGGGATTCTGCCAGCCCCAGAAAATAAGGATTGTTAGGGTGCTTGCAAGGTATGTTGAGCAGTCAGTGTGCGTACTCAGCTCTTAGAATGTGTGTTTGTTTTGGGCTTTCTGCATTCTTTGTGATTTGTTTCTTGGCTGGAGTTGGAGAGTGCTTGCTTCTTTCTGAGAGCTGGAGAGCAGATCTGCTTTGGGGAAACTGCATCTTTTTTTACAGTTTGAGATTGCTCAGTGAACAAAATGAAATCTCCCTGGTGTCCTGGGGCATTCTTCAGAAATCTCTGAATTTTCAGAAGGTGTATGCTGAATATTATTCCAAGTCAAAGTTACTAGGAAATAAAACAAAAAAAAACCACCCCAAAACACATATAACTCAGTTGCTTATATTGTTAGAAAATATTTATTGTGAAAGGAAGTAATTTTTAAGAAGATATAAAGGAGAGTAAGATATTTTTCCTTTTCATTTATTACCCCAATCCTGCCATCAGTGTGTGAGACCCATGTCACATCAGGGTTTTAAACCCTCTTAATCCTCTTGTTCCTGCTCCTTTCTGAAAAGGGGTTTGTGGTGAATGTCCCATAGAGGGACATGATTCCAACAGGGCCAAATATCTGGGACAGAGCTCCCTGTTAAGGCAGATTCTCCTGGGTTTGGTGCTAACAGCCCCAAGCTGCTCTGCACAGGGTAACCACACATTAAATACTCCTTCTCACAGGCTGGGTAGAACTCCTGCTCCGATTAATTGTACGTCTGCAGCAGGAAGTTTTCCTGGCATAAGATGATAAGTGGTGTAATTTGTCTTGGGAGCATTGCTATGCTGATAACAAGGCTGGTTTATTTTTATAAAAAGCTGCAGTGTTGAACACTTAAGAGAGTTTGGCTGGCTTTGTTAAACAGAAAAAAGATTAGAGCAAGAAGTCAACCAGTCCCCCTCTAGTAAGATCTTATCTAGAGTGGAATACTTAGTTTTTACATTTAAATTGCTGTTTAGTTTTCAGAGTTCACTTCCACATGAAAGATGCAATTAATAATTACCAAAGCTATTGTCTGGACTGTCTTTGGGGCAAAAATCCTTGTGTTTGAATTCACCTACTCATAGAAAACTCACATTTTGAAATGTCTTTTGTGTCTGTGCCATCTAGTGACTCTGATTCCTTTGTCCTTCTTGGTTTACAAATAATCCCTGGAAGAATAAGACTAGTGCTCAGTGTGAATAAGAGTAAAGGAATCAAGCCCATCATCTATGAAAGAAAGTACAAATTCCAGATCACAGGACCTGAACCCAGCCCTTTGCTGCTGCCAGTAGGGAGCAACGTGTGTCAGCCAGGACAGCCCAATCCTATGTCTTAATCATCATATTACAGAGATTTATTTGACTTATTGCATCTCCAGTGGTGATCTTCAGTGTGCCACCAGTGCTTCTGGAAATGTAACTCTTTTCTCTTGCACAGGAAAAAACAATCAAAGCTTCCTTATGTTGTTTGGCACACTGAACTGTGGGGAAAGTTTGTTTCCTTGTGAGTTCATTGGGGAAATCTTGTCAGAGGTCAAGTAACAACAATGTTCTGACTTAGTTTTTTTAGTCCTTTTAGATATAAAAGGAAGAATTTTTTAATTTTTTTTTTTTGTGGGTGAGAAAGGGCAGCAGCCAAATTGGATCCTGAGGTAACTCTGCAGTGAGTGACCTCGGGGTCAGCACTGCCGAGAGCACTGGACACACTTCTCAGTTGTGCTTCTTTTTGGACAGTGTCCTCTAATTTATGGACTAATATTCACTCAAGGGCTAAGTCAGAATATAAAATTTAATTATTCTGAAATGGGAATTTTCAGGCTAAAAAGCAATGTGTATTTTCTTTTAAAAAACCTAGAAAAATCTTTTTGCTCCCTTTTAGAACAAAGCCGCTGCCTTAAAATTTCATTTTAAAGCGTTACAATTTTAGAATTCCTGCCCATTTCTTGGCTGGGTTGGGAGCATGCAGATGCAGAATGCCCCATGGCTTTAATGGAAGCAGGAATTTGCAGCACTTGGAGCCAGTTGTGTTTGTAGTTACCCAGTCGAGGAAGCTGGCAGATGATGTTACAAATTTTGGGAGAATTGTGGTTTTGCAGACAATGGAGGCAGCAGTTAGAGCACACAGAGTGGAGATAGCACTGCTGAGAACATAATTACCATCAGCTTGCCTCTGCTCAGCTGATAAGTGATATTAAAACCTCAAATAAATCATAGTTGTAGGGCCATAAATCAAACTGCCCTGAAGTCTGACATTTGCAAGATCAAAAAAGCCATGTGAGATCTTGCATATTTTTTTTATTTAAAGCAGCAGTTCCATGACACAGGAGCTGTAGGCACTGAACCATCCAAGCAAGCAAACCTTACAAAGACACTCTGGTTTTGAAGTAACAGTTTGCCATACAAGCTCTGAAAATCCCACAGAATTTGCTTAAAATGTTGGCATTTGGAAATTATTCATTTCTATGGTAATATTATTGATTTTTATTTTTTAACTATTTTTATTTTCTTTTTTAAGTTATATTTACATCACCCAGAATTATTCTGAGTGCTGGCTGGGATGTTTTTAATAGACATGTTATCTTGTAATGTTTTTAAAATTAAAATTTTAATGTTTTTAAAATTTAATATTTTATAAAATTATATGCAGCAACACAGTTTTGGCTTAAAATGTTCCTTTCTTGTATATTTATTCATATAGGGCTAGTTGCAATTTTTCTTGTGCAAGATTTTCTTTTTATTTTTGTACTTGGAAGTCTTCTAAGAATTAAAGATTCTCACTGGAGAATTAGATACCCTCAGTACTTTTGTGTTGCTTTGGCTATTGTAGAAAAGAGTAAAAGATGGGAAAACGGTGACAAGAGCTCTTGTGTGTCTTCACCCCAAGCAGCTTGAGAGCTGCACAGGTTCTCTTGTCCTTGGCACCTGGCATAAAAGGATTGGTTGAGAGCAGAGGGGTGCCCACAGTGCCTCCAGAAAATTCAGGTTATAGCAAGGATATCTGATTTTCTGAACAGTTGCTGCTCTGGTGGGAAAAAGTTATTTGTTCCTACTGCCTTCTCTGTGATTAGAATGGAACAGGCAAGCTCAGCTCTTCAAAATTTTCTGATTTTATTTGTAGCTGATCTTGGCTTGCCTTGCAAACATTTGCATTGCTGTCTGCACTTAAAATTAAATTTCAGTGCTGTAATACCAAACAGGGATCAGTTCCACAGTGCTGGCCAGGAGCCAGGGCACAGCAGGAGGTGAGACAGTACCTGTGGTAGGAAGGCAGATAAAACACATGTGGCTACAAGGGAAGAAAAGGCTGTTAAAACATAATTTCTGACACTCTTGTCATTTTAAGAGAGTGATTTTGCATCGTGGTGAAAGTGCTAATTCTTGGCATAAGCACCTTGTAATACTCTTAAGTTAGTTGAGCATCCTGCTGTCCACCTTCAGCTGGGGTTTACCTGGGATGATTTTTGAAAGAGAGAAAATGTAAGATTAGATATCTAAAAATGCAAAATAACTGCTTGAGACCTAGAGACAGAAATGACAAAAGTTCTCATAAACTGGGCAAATAGGGGCCTCTTGAGATATTAAGCTTAGGTATTCCCATAAATATCATAAAACTGCTTCAGAAATTGAAATTTTGAGTTCTTCTATGATGGAAAAATGTTGAATCAAAGGAAAATGGGTAATGTTAAATATCTTGCCTTCATTCAGTGTTTCAACATGTTTCAATAGGATTATTTCCTAGATTTTACTCATGTGCTATGTGTTACTAAGACTTCTTTCCACCTAAAATCCCAAATATACTGCACATAAACCTAATTTCAGAGCATATTTGAAGCAGTGTGCCCCCCAGCACGTGTGCAAACATCTTGTCCCATCAGCAATACCCACATGAAGTGTCCAAACAGAATGAAAGCAGCAGGGAGAGCTGGGATGTGATAGGGAAAGGGTTAATTCATGACAGGAATACCTTTTCCATTTCAAGGGATAAATAAAGGAAACTCTTGGGGTCTAACAGCTGGCCAAGTGTGTGGCATTCATATTTTCTGGAAAAATCCCTTCACCCAGGATTTTCTCCTGGGAAGCTGAGAAGCCTCAGAGAAAAAGGAAAACAATTCTTATTTCATTTGCTTCTCTTGTGTTTTGCTCCTTTGGAATGTGGTTGGAGATTGTTTACCCACAGGTGATTGTTTCATTGGATTCTGCTGTGAGTTGTTTTGACTCAATGGCCAATCAGGGCCAAGCTGTGTCGGGACTCTGGAAAGAGTCACAAATTTTCATTATTATATTTTTAGCCTTCTGTAATTATCCTTACTGTATTCTTTAATATAGTTTAGTTTAGTATAATATAATATAATATAATACAATACAGTAATAAATTAGCATTCTGAGAACATGGAATCAGATCCATCATTCCTCCCTTCATTGAGACACTCCCAGCAAATACAATACAAGTATGTCCAGGAAGACTTGCGAGCTCCCACAGCAAATAATCCAGATCAGGAGAGGATGGATTTGAAGTTTAAAACATCCTCCATGCCCGAGGAGGGACCAGTGAAGTGCTCATGACTGGAATAAAAAGCTGTTTTGAAAGAGTGGGGGTTAAGTTATGGATGTGAAATCTGATTTTTTGAATTTGCAGGCTGGACTTTTACATCTTAGTCTTCTGTAGTAGATCAGTATCCTGAGTGAATATGGAGTGAAAAATATCATAGATCATCTTAGGTTACTATAGACCATAAGAAATGTAAATTACTTGACCTTCTATATTTATTGCCAGCTCCAGAAGTTTGAGTTCTTCTATTTTTGGTAATCAAGATTTCTTAGGTAGACCAACAGCTTGAAGAATTTTGACTCTTTTGGTATTCTTTTACAATTTCACTCTATTTTAGGTCAGATATACATTAATTTGTTTTGAAAGGAACTCTTGGGGGTTGGAGAAACATTTATAATGAGCAGAATATGTTGTTCACTGCAGAGTAAATATTGGAAATTTACCTGCAAGTGTGTTGGTACATTTGTTGTAAATTTCTGAAGTTTCTTTTTTTTTCAGGAAGTAAAACTGCAATAAGATTATTAAAAGCAAAAAAGTTAATTGAGATGATAATGTACATTATAGTGTCAACAACAGTAAATGACCAACCATATGGGAAATATTTTATTTTTTTATTTGACTGTGAGATTATAGTGAGATTTTCACATTTGAGTAGGAAACTTCCTCCAGCCCTCCTGTTGTGGCTTTGCATTTTGATGGGAATATTCTGTTCTGAATTTTTGCCACTCTTTGCCTTTCCTACCATGATTTTTTGTCTTACAGAAATGAAATGCCCTCTGCCCTCTTCATCCATTTCACATCTTCCCTCCTCCCTTCCAAAGCCCAAAGTGAAGCTCCTAAGCAGAGGGAACTGAATCCTCTGACAGCTTCCCCCTGCAGACCAAAAGCAGCTCAATTTTTGCCTTCCACACGAAATTCTGGCATCTTTTTTTCAGCTGGGTGTATCCTCTTGTAAAAGTCTTGTACACCTTGATGAAATATTGCCTGCTTCTCTGTTAATAAAAATAGGAATTTTTGCATACTTATCTGTAAGGCCAAGAGCCTCTAATGACAACAGAAAATTGAGGAGAGGTGGTTGGGAACAAACAGCTGAGCTCAAACAGCTGAGCTCAAAGTAACACCTGAGCTCAAACTAACACCTGAGCTCAAACTCCTGAGCTCCCCTTGCACAAAAGGACAGAGGTGGCTCAGAAAACTCCTCAGGGATGGAGCCACACAGCTAAGAGCTTGGGCAGACCAAGATCCTGGGGGGAAAAGAAACTTTACTGGCTAGTAACAGTTAGAATTGCTTTTTCTTCTTTCATTTCCCTTCCTGCAGAGTAACATTTTGCTGTGGTAGACTCAGACTTGCATTTTCTTGTGTGAACATCTCACAAGGTATGGTCTTGGGTGAAGTTAGGAGGATTTTTCCTGCTGTTGCCTGAATCTAGACTCCCCATTAGGTCCATGCCATAACATGCTCCAGAATCCCCTAAGGCAAGGTCTTCTGAGCAGGATTTTCAGAGGTGTCCTGCTGGCCTGGAGAGCAGGCAGGGGGATTTGCTCAGGAGGTGGCTGTAAATCAGTTTGGGGCTAGAAAAGAATATTTGGGCTAGAAAAGAATATTTGTGCTCCCCCAGTTTGGGATAAAACTGAGGCCTTTGAGGAATAAAACTGCCTTGGAGTCTTGCCCAGTCCAGAGAGCTGCTGGGTTTGAGGGCTGATATTGCTGAGAAACATCAGAACTCTCCTGTGTGGGAATGCCCTGCTGGAGGAGAATGAGTAAACCCTCTGGCAACAACTCACACAGTTGTTATTGTTTCCCATTTTAAATATATTTTCTTTTCTACTCTCCAAGATGAGTTAAATAGAAGATTTTATGCAACTATAGCATCTTTTTATGTCAACTCTGTGCCGAATGATTTATCTTTATTACCCACTAAAGCTTGAAAATTTGCACTTACTTTTCATGTTATTTATTTTGGAAAATACACTAAATTGCTCTTCTATCACTGGTTTAAATAAAAGAGAACAATTTGGCATCTGTAATAATCAAACTGACTGACTTAGGGTGGAATAGGAATTCCTTCAGCACAAGCCTAAACCAGAGGGTTCCAGAAAAGTCAGCATCACCATGCACTGAGAGAAGCCACACCAGTTCAGGAATGCAAATATTTTAAAAGAAATATTGGCCTGTATTGTGTATAAGCCCCTGGCTGGCTTAACTTATCTGGCACATGCTCAACTCTGACACTAGCTGATTATACCAGTCAAAAATAAAAATAAAAGAGGGAGGAAGTATAAAATGTCTGCACTGTTGGTTTTATATTCATACCCCTTCTGTGTCATGGAATGAGATGCTGACAGTGGTACTTAGTCACCTGTTATGTCTGTTGATTATATGCTTTGATCTAAAATTTATTTTGCTCTTCTTGGCAGCTGAGCTGCTCCTTAATCCATTGATAAAACCTGCTTAATAAGCACTTGCAAAGACACTGACATCACTGCACTGCTGAAATCATGACATGATGCCCATAAACCCTGAAGGAGCCTTGGATTCGAGGCTTCAAGCAAAATGATTTTTGGGAAGCAAGTAACAAGCAGTTTTAATCTTCCTTGGGCTAGTTAAAGTCTGATGCTTCCTTGTATTTGTTTGAAATGTATCAGTAAGGAGAGGACAGTTCAAATTGCCGCTTTCCTGTGAAGAACTTGGATCTTGCCATGCCTTTCTGGGTATTGAGACTGTCAGAAACTTTGTTTCCTCTTCCTTAATTATGTGTGTAAGTACAGTTTTCCTGCCATGGAACGGTTTTGAGAGCCATTACCTTGCCCTGAGGTGACTCTCAGTGCCCAAACAGAGCTGACAGCTTGCCATGAGAACATAGGGACATAAAATGTGCTGTTTGGGGGGGGGGGTTTACCTCTTTTGGGGGTTTTTGTTTGGTTCTGTTGGGGTTTTCTGCAAAAGGTAAAGCTTTCTGGGTTTTTGGTTTGAAGATCCTGTCACTCATTAAATTCATGACTGATAAGAACCAGTTAAAGTAATCTTAATATACAAACCTTGGCAGGGGGAGAGTTCTAAATTTCTGGCATCTTGAGGACTTTATTGCATTAGCATTTTAGCACAACCGGGTCTTTCCTCCTAAGCTGCTGCTTGGCCATCTCTGGCCAGCTCTTGCTGTCCCCAGGCTGCCCTGAGAGGGTCACAGCAGCTGTCCCCTCATTCCATGACCAGGCCATCATGGAACCAGCGTCTTCTGCCAGCTTTGGGAGCTTTCCAGTCCTGGACACCTGCAGGGTAGGAAAAGTGGCATTTTTTTTTTTAGCATTCTCTTTGTCTGACAGCTTGCTGGGTGTCCTGTGAAGGAGCCTGGGTAATTAATTTGAGCTAGGTGGGTAAAACCAAGGGGCACGACACCACCAGGGGCTGTCTCCTCTTCAATGGCCCAGCCTCTGACAAAATAGTGAAGTTTGCATATGAAAGGTGTTAAACTCCCATAGAGGGAAATCACGTTTATTTTAATGCAAGAAATCTGAATCAATGGAGGTTATATATTAATTGTGGACAGAATTCTAGGTTATTTAATTCTGAGTCTGGCTATAACAACAGATGGAGCTGCTGCTCAGATTCTCATTGAGCTCAGAACAGCCCTTCTGTCTTCTAAGCTAAAGTGACAAGGAAGTTAGAATGTCCTTTTCTTTATTGACCCTGTGACTGTTCACTTGAAAATGAGAACAAAGTATTTTTATAAATTTTGTCCTATATAATTATATAAGGGACAACTTTATAAGCATCTTTGTTCCTATAATTTTTTTTTATTTTGATAAAGCTAAATCCAATAAAATTCCTGACCAGATATTAAAAACTAGTAGAAATTTTACAATTAAAAAAAAATTACAATTTTTTGGGTTTTTTGGCAGAGGAAAGGCTGATTTAGAAATAGGCTGCAGGACTGGTGGTTAAACTGTAAATTACAGAAAAGCATGTAAAGGCATGACATTGTTGCACAGCTAATGATCATTCTTTTTTGGCTTTTTGCCTCTAGAGGCACACTAAAAAGGGGAGGAGAGGGAGGAGGGGGTTGAAGCAAGCAAAGCAAGCAATTTAGAGCTTATACTAAATAAAAACTGATAAGTTTGAAAAAGAAAAGCAACAAAAAACCCAAACACAAAAGGCAACAAACACAGCCCTCCAGAGACTCCCCAGCCCCTGAAAATCCAGGAGAGAAACACTCCCAGAATACAAAATGCTGTTGCCCATCAGAGAGCTGTGCCTGCCAGGCCTGGGGACATGTGAGATGCCAGACATGCCATCTGTCACACAGCCCTGGCACTGCCAGCAGAGGCTGCACAGCTCTCAGAGGGGCTGCAGGAGGGCTGGCAGGGGTAATGCTCACCTGAAACTTGCTGCTTCTGAGGGAAGGAAAAGGAATTTTCATGCATGTGTTAGGGGAGAAGGTAACGTGTTTTACCTCAGGAAGTTCTTAATTGAAGAAAGAGACTTTGTGAGTTTTTCTTGATTTCTTCTTGGGAAGGCTTTGGGCTTCTATGTGAGATGATGTGATAAACCTGAGAGAAAAAAAATCCAACCCACTAGTCAAACATACACTTCATGTATTTTTAAAAATCAGTTGCAATAAATGTTCATCCTCCTTACTGTAAATGTCCATTGCTGTGAATTAATCTGATCTTTAACTTCTGGATAAGAATACACACATTTAAGTGGTATAAGAAAGTTAATTAATTGGGGAAGCACTTCATACTTCAGAGTTGTTTTTTCCCCCTTTGCTTTAGTTATGATAGTAACCCATGAAATGTTGAGCTAGAGGAAGAGAGGTTTTCTTCCTCCCTGTCTACCACTCCTTGCACCAACCTCCCAGCTTTTCTTTCTGACTCCTTTGTGTGAGGAACCCCTTCCTGCTGTCCCCCAGCTGCCCTCCCCTCCCCTCCCACATCCACACTTGGATCTGCAGCCACGTCTGTCCCTGCTCTCCTGCCCATGAAGTGTCCAGCTGCTGCTCCTCTCTTCCCCACACATCTCCAGAAGCCCCAGGGGATTTCTTTCCCTCTCTGCTCCACAGCATCTCTCCCTTCATCCTGTGACACTGCTCGTGCCTGCTCTGCTGCCAGGGCAGCACTGAATTCTGCCAGAAAAATCTAAATTTATCCATGTCTACAGGGGACAGTTCCAGGTGGAGCTGCAGGGACCTCAGCTCCCCTTTGGTACTGATGCAATTCAGTGCCCACAAAGTTAACATCCTTATTTTAAAGCTGCAGTGGAAAGAGACCCCAGTGAGCCAATCCCCAGTTTACAGGCAAGAAATTACAGATTTTCAGGGCTTTGGATGAAGCCAGCTATGTAGTTGCATATGAAAGATCTTAATGAGAAGATGAAGTGGTAAATAAGCAATTGATGCTGTAATTCTGTATCATCTAAAAATTTTTTTTTTCTTGATGATGTTCCCACATGTAGGGAGATGTAAAAGTTTTAACTTCAACATTTTCTAAATAATAAGTTGTCATGATTGATGTTTTAGCATCTAAAAAAAGATGGAAAAAAATTGAGATCATGGTATAAACCAGATCCTTAGCTAAATGTTGTTGTAAGCAATTTTACACTTTGACACTGGAGCTGTCATCTTGGATTGCACCACTGGCAGTCCTCTCAGATGGTTGAGCCAATTCACTTTCCCAGAGTGTCTTAAAAATAGAATATCTTGTCTACCACCATCTTCTGATTAGAAAGTATTGTTTTGCAGCTGTAAAAAAAAAAACAAAAAAAAAAAAAAAAAAAAAAAACAAAAAAAAACCAAAAAGGAAATGTTTCAAGCTCAGATTGAAAACACATGTTCAGCTGGAGAGAATGCAGGGATAAATTCAACAGCTGTGGATTTGCCATATATCTAGGGCTATGACCATGAAAACTTGAAGTAGTATTTTTGGTTTGGATTTTGTTGGTGGTGTTTGGTTTTGTCTTATTCCTTTTGGATAAGCAGTCTTAATAAAAACTTCTGGTTTTTTCCTCTCCTTACAACATTAATGATGAATGTGACGCAGTAACAGGCCAACTGGTTGCAATGCACATGGTGAGGAAGGAGGCCTCAGCCAGGAGTCAAACATTCCACATCAGCCTGCAAGATTAAAATGTTTGTAGTTTAGCATTTTACAGTTTTGATTGGAGTCTATCCAGATATTTGCATGCAAAGAATTATTGCTCAATGACAAATTGTGTTGATACAATCTCGTATGTCAGGAAATTTCCACTCTAGCATGGTTGTGTGCCAAGTATGATCCCTCTTGGGAATGGTTCAATAAATGATGTATTTGGGCCTTGAAAGATCACTGGGCTGCAAAAGCAATTTTCTATAATTGGGAAGAATCACAGTTTCTGTATCTCTAATCAGAGGTGATTATAATTTTTGCAAGTGTGTGCTAGGAGTTTAATACAAAAAGGTGAAACCCTGAACCCTCTTGCAGGGTTTGTAGAATACTCCTGCCCTTAGGAAGGAGGGTCTGTGCAAATAGCATTGCTTGGGTTATCTGTGCTCCAAAGTGTCATTCTGCAAGTGTGGTGCTAAATAACTTCTTCCCAGAAAGATACTGCTGAGAAATTTTCTGCTATTTAACAATTCCATATAAAACCTGATCTTTTCCCCTTTGTCCTGTATATATCCTACCTGAAATTTTCTACTCTGCGCATACTGTTGTGGAGTTTGTTTGCTCTCAGCCTCCCTCACCTCCCAGAGCCCTGCTTCTCATCATGACAAAGCTCCTGCAACCTTTGGGTGACAATCACCTTCTCTTCAAGTAAATGCAGCACCTCTGGGAGCACAGGGAGGTTATTCCACACAGTTCAGAATAAACCTTGGGGCAGATTCAACACTTGTGAGGAACAATCTGATGCTGAAGTGCCTCTGTAGGAACACTCTGCTTTAGACAGCCTGAGCTTACTGGGCTGATGTGTTTTTGACAAAAATTATTTGAAGGAATGCAGATCTGGATTTTAGCACCAGCTACTGAAAATAAGTGACACGAGGTCAGGAAGTTTTGGTATGAAGTACTTAAGAGCTCCTCAATGAACTAGACTTAGAGCTAGTGGTGATAGGTTTCCTACAGTTTTCCTTTCTCCTCTTTCCTTTGCAGCAGAATCTGGATGGAGGAAATTAAGCCTGAAAGAGAGATGTGAAAATTAAGTGTATTTGTTGTATAGCATTCTTCTGCCTTTTTGAGAAAGGAAACGTGTCAGTTACATAAAATACTAGTTCTTAAGCTGACTGGCTAAAAAAGAAGGCATCTCACACTTTTCAAATCGAGTTTTGAGTCTGAAAATTCATTTTTCTTAACTGGACAGGTGATATCTGGAATTTCAGCACTAACTACAGTGGGAATCTTTCAGATTATTTCATTCACTTGTACTCTTTGCAAAGGTTTTTTATTTGGCAGTAAACCAACTGTAGGAACAAGGATTATGTTGTGTGTTTTGTGATGAGATTAAACTTAACATTTATGGCATTTCATGTTCCTGTTGGAATATGACTGACATCATGAAGTAAGTTGAAAAGGCTTAACTTTTAAAATGACAGCTGAAGTCTTAACACCAAAATCTCTCTGATGATTAGCTGAAATGTTCTCTGTTGAGAAAGAGCGATATGGGAAAGGAGAAAGGTGCTAGGGGGATTTAGGTCTCTGTCAACATTTTAATTGCTCAGCTCATGGGTTTTAGTCACTCTCCCTGATCTTGCTTTGTGCACAGCTTCTCTCTGCTCCCGTTACATCCTCGTGTGCTGCTGCCTGCTGATCTCTGGGCAGGTCTCACACTAATGCAGGGAACAACAGGGTTAGTGCTGCTTTAAACAGAGCTGGGCTTTGTTTTGGTCTTGGTTTGGTGTTCTGGGGGGGTTTGTTCTTTTTTAGGCACAGGGAAGTGTCACAGACATCTTTTATGGAAAATCCTTTCCTTAGGATTTTTCCTCCTGAGAAGCTGAGAGGCCTCAGGAACAAAATGTAAAGATTGATTATCTGCTGCTGTGGAATGCAACAGGTGCATCTGTGATTGGTCTCATGTGGTTGTTTCTAATTAATGGCCAATCACAGCCCAGCTGGCTCGGACAGAGAGCCGAACCACAAACCTTTGTTATCATTCTTTGCTATTCTATTCTTAGCTAGCCTTCTGATTAAATCCTTTCTTCTATTCTTTTAGTATACTTTTAATATAATATGAATCATAAAATAATAAATCAAGCCTTCTGAAACATGGAGTGAGATCCTCATCTCTTCCCTCATGCAAGGACCCCTGTGAACACGGTCACAGGGAAGGGAAAAGTTTTCAAATTAACTTCTTAGTAGCTGGCAGGCAGAGGATTATAAATGTTTTGTCAAGTCCTGTGTAAACTCCCATTTTGTGGTCTGTTGCTGTGTTTTGAGTTTTATTTTGTTGGCCAGTCTGGATGGTGATAGCTCTTATGTGGTGTGTCCCATGGTTGAATTTGTTGCTTAAAGCACTTTCCCTTGTGAGAAAAAGAAATGTCTTTGGTTTCAAGGGCTAGTTTTGTTTGTACAGAGACAGTGATAACACTTTTAACCTGTTCAATACCTTCCTCAAAACAACAGGCAGGCTCTCTGCCTGTCATGAAGCACTTTGGCTGTGCTAAGAACACAGAGACAGCTAATAAATCTGTCAGGCTCTAAGGACACTGTTATTAAGCAGGGATAATAAATATAAGCATAAATATGCACAATCCTGTGTCCCTTGTCTTGCAATCCTGAAAGGCTGGAAATACCCACATTTAAACTCAGTAAATACACCACATGTACAAGTGGAAATACAGTCTCAGTAGCTCTCCAACAGTTCAAGGCAGTTTATTTACACACTGAACTCCACAAACAATTTCAACTATTCATAAACAGGATGTTAAGAGACCACTGCAGAAATCTCTCTGAGAGTGATGGAAACTGGTTAAAACAGAAGAAAATTAGAGAAGTGGTAGTTTATAGTGTTTAGTGGCTTCGAGTCAGTCAATCTCATCATTGTGATGATGTGAGCACAACTTGTATTTTCACAGACTAGGCTGAGTTCCCTTGTAACACAATGCATTTTTCTTTTTGTGTTGTCCTTTGAAATGTGATTTTTTTTTTCTACATTTATATTGCGTTTTTACTCTGTTATCTTAATTTTTGATGTCTTCCCCCAAAGTCTTTCTGCCCCATTCTTTTTCCCCCAGCTCTTGTCATTCCTCTGTGTCTACTGAGAAGATTTTGCTGTGTGCTGGCTCAGAGGTTCCTGTGAAACAAGTTCCTGGCTTTTCTGCTTCCTCCAAGGCAGTGGTCCCTTCCCAGCTGCCAGGAACTGTGTAAATAAAATAGCTGGGAGCTCTAGGAACAGAGGGAGGAAGGAGGAAAACGCCACGAGGTTGTGGTTCAGCCCAGGGCAATGCAGCCAGTGTGTGGGAACAGGGTTTTTTGTTTTTCCCTCTGCTTCAGGAGTTGGGGTGAGCAGCCTCGTGCCTTGCTCTCCAGAGCATGCAGGCAGTGAAAAAATCCAATCTCCAACCTCCTTGGTCTCTATAGATGGCATCATAAAGTGCTGGCACCACCAGGGATATCTCCACGTGGTATTATTTCATAGACTTTGCTGCAGGATATTTCAATAAGAGGGATAATAACTGGTTTGGGCTGACTGGTTTAATATCTGTTTTTGTTATGGACTGAATGACCAGTTACAATTTTCTGTAATTGCCTGTAGTTTTCCTTGGACTTATGCAAGCTCTTTTCAATTAGCCTGCTTTCTGAAGACTTTTCAGGAAACAAATCTCTTTATGTGCAAGCAGAACAAGAAGTCAGATCTATGAGGAACTGGGAAATAAAAACCAGCAATAAACCAGCAATAACCCAACATTCTGTGTAAAGCAAAACACTGCTGCTGCCATTTTTGCTGAATATCATGGAAGGATGTGACAGGGATCCATAAACCAAAGCTGCTTATTTTTCAATAGTAGATCTCATAGCATTTTTCTTGGAGATTGTACTCCTCCTCCTTTTACAGATAATTTTTTAGACAAATACCTTTGCTCCTTCAGGATACAATTTCTTCTTTAGTGGGCTCTCCTAACATGACCTAGCTTTTCTTGCTGCAGAATTTGGTAACACTATCAGAACTTTCCTCCGTTACTCACCCTCATGAAAAAGTGTTGCTCTGTTTTGTCTTCCTGCTGTGGGGTTTTTCAGTGATTCATTTCTCTTTGGAAGTATTATTGGGCTTGATCTCATCCTTAATTTGCTCTGCATTTCTCATAAGCTCACAGCCTGTTGGTTTCAGAAAGGTGCCAGTGTTCATTTTTCATTTGAATTGGTTGCTGTTTACAAGCCAAGTGCTGACAGATGTGGTTATGAGAGCCTCGCTGTTTTCTTTCTGCAAAGAATGTTGATTTTTTTTTTGGGGGGGGGTGGTGGTGTTTATGGATATATTGATACCAGGCCTGTTGGTGTGCACAGCAGAGCCTCCACAAGGGATGCAGGACAAGACCTCCATGAAGTTCCAAGACCTTTTGAGGAAAGTTCCAGCTCCTTGACGAGAGCTTGGGCGAAGCTGCTCACTGGTAAAACTTCCACAAGTGGAAACTTGTTGGGAGCAAAGCAGATCCAGGTGGCTGTTGTGTAAATGTGGGGAGACCTTGTCTGAAAGGTTGTTAAACAGAGGGAAAATTAGAAGAGGGTAAGTAGATGTTTTAGCTTGTCCTCAGTTCCAGGCTGCTTGTACATAGGGAAGTTGTCCGTGAGAAATTGGACACGGAGATAATTTTGCGCTTGTGACTGAATAAATTTAATTAAAGTGATTTATTCCTCCTTCTCCCACAAACCTTTAGTATCTTTATGTGTCTGTTAGAGGGTCACTAGAATAGAAGCACATGATTTATTCCCCCTTTCTCTTTGACTAGAATTAATAAAAATGCCAGATTTCAGATGTGCTCCAAAACACTGGGGACAGGTGAGTGACCATTGATGGGGAAATGGCTTCCACTTGTAACTGGCTGTTGGATAGAGCAGCTTTTCAGTCCATTTTGATTAGAGATGTTTTAAAGAAATTTTTCTTATTACTGCATTTTTTAGGATTAGTTGGAGACATCATACTCTTTATAGTTTTTTTTGGTTTTAAGAACTACTCAACTTCATCCCTCAGTGAGATTCTTTTCCACCCCGGTGGTTGTAGTTTCATTTTGTGCAAAACACGGGTTTTTAATTTGTCACCTCACACAAAAATACCCACATCAGCCTTAAGGCAAAATATCACTTTGCTTTCCAGAATCTTAGAGTCAGAAGATGATGCTCCTCCAGCCCCAGTCACAAAGCTGTAAGGATTTCAGAATTTTCCTGTCATCTCTGTTGCTGACAATTATTTTCCTTCCTACAGCATGAAGAATTTGGATATGAAATATTTTCATCCCTAAAAGAAATTTTGGTGAATTTTGTATTGATTTGATTTTGAGGACATAAAAATTCATGAGTAAATGAAAAAGGCACCTGAAATATTATAATAGCTTTCTGAATATATTCAAAAGTATTAACAAGCTGACTTAACTTTGGCTTCGGACAATGAACTAATAGTGAGAGAATGTCTGAATGTTGACCTTGTTCATTTTTAAAGCATTCTGATAGCAGAGTTTAGTCCATGGCATTTAGTAGCAAAGTAGCTTTGCCTTTTCTACATGTCTTTTTGGATTGTGGAGTAGACTTTCTGGGACATTACCTTCAAAGAGCTGTAAATGCCAGGTTACCACTCTCTGGTCTGAGTTTATCAACACAGCTTCACTTTTTGCTCCTGTTTATCCTGCAGGAGGGTGGGAAAAGGAGGAAAGGCTCAAGGTGGGCTCAGTACCTGCTGAATTAAAGGAGGAAAGGTTCAAGGTGGGCTCAGTTCCTGCT
>NW_005054402.1:2672736-2691983 GCF_000277835.1 Geospiza fortis | reverse complement strand
TGCTGAATTAAAAGGAGGAACAGCTCAAGGTGGGCTCAGTAGCTGCTGAATTAAAAGAAACCCCGCTCATCACTGAGATGAGTGCAAGCAAAGCACAGAATCTGCTCAGGTTTCCCTGGGCTGGGTGAGCTGTGCAGTGTGTGGCTGCCTGTGTGCTGAGCAGCAGCTGTGCCATGCCCTGGGAGCCCCAGTTTCAGGTCAATAACCACACAGGAATTCCAGAGCATGCCATCCCATCAGCCCTGGCTGAGCTGAAATCAATATGGGCTCTGGCACTTTGGAGCAATATACTGAATAAGGAACCATGCAAGGCAATCCCCTGGGGGGGTTGTGTTTGGTTATCACTCAAACGGTTTGTAACAAGAACCACAGGGAAAACCCCAGCTTTTCAAAGGGCATATTCACTGCACTCCTCGGTGGGTTTCAGCATTGCCTTGAAGGACAGGGTGAAAATTATCTGAAAAGTACAGGGGGAAGAGGGAGGCACACAGAAGCTGATTGTACCCAGTCACCTGAGACAAGTGTCAACAGCTCCACTCTGAGTGAGCCAGGCATTTCTGTCGTGATCCTTACATTAGGGAAAAATAAGTGTTTTCTTTCAGGGTGGTGTATACAAGGTATAGAAAGATTAAATCACTGGCTACAGTTGCTGTTAAAAAATAAATACAAGTGCAGCAAGGCAAAGGATTACTGCATTATCTTATTGTTCACATCCCAGAGACAAAAGTGCTTCTATCTGTTGGTGCCAAAGGTTGGGCTCGCTGATCTTGGAGGTCTTTTCCAACCTAAATGTTTCTAAAGTTCTTTGTTAAAAGGGATTGTGTAATTCGATTTATAGCAACAAAATGAATTTAAACAAAAAACATCTGCTGTTTATCAAATGCTTCCAAAACTTGTGTTTTGAGGAGGTACAGAGCAGTTAACAGCAAGTAGAAAAGAGTGGTCCTGCATTCAATAGTCCCATTTGAGCCCTGTCCTAGCAAACTTGGATGCTCTAATTTGAGCAGAGATGCAGAATGCAGGTTTTTATGGCTCTGAAAGGGTGTTTTACTATGATAGTAACTACTGCAACATATAATTTTTATTTATTTTTATGAGGGTGATTTTGAATCCTTTTTGTTTGTTGTCTTTCCAGCTGTACTCATGCTCTGCCCTTCAGATAGCTACTCCCCAAGAGAGAAACACATGGCTTGCAGATCTGAATCAACTGCGAAATTTTTGGCAACAAAGCTGTTCTCTTGCATCAGGAGAACAAACAAATTCTATTCAGGAGAATGGCTTGGCCTTAGAGATAGGTGGTGTGGCTGTAAATTCACATTTCTGGCTGACTGGTGGCTTCCCACTGGCCATGAGGAACTGTGGGACACTGTCTCCATTCGTTACTCCCCTGAGAAAATGCTTTTCCAGAGCTGATGTATGGGATCAAATCTGAAATGGGCGACATTTTCTTCCAGTCAGTAAAAAGTCACTGGATATTTCTAAACTTGTTCTGGGGATTTGGGGAATAAAAAAAAATTTCATTTGAATGTACAGATTTTCTTTTGTGAAATATGGGAAGGCCACTTGTGGAAGCTGGTGTTGTTCTCATTGGAAGAGCCCTGTGATTTTTCTTATGCTAAGACTTTGGCTTGTTTCCAAAAACGTTTTTCTATTTCTCATATATGGAAATATTTTAATGTGTTCTTTAATACCTTTTTAAAATTATGTTGGTTCACTATTGTCTTTTTCCCTGGAGGTCACATATTTTAGCTCTTCTCAGATAGTAAATGATATCTGTAGAGACATTCAGATCATGCTTTCTAATGTTTGTCATTGTATGGGAAAATGTGGGGTCCATAAGTGGATAACTGAGAAAATTTACCACAGCTTTGATTTTGCACACTGGAAAATGAATTGCTTCATTTCTCTTATGAAACTTCTCAGTTTTGTGGTGTAAATGCTTCCCCTAAGTTATTCATACTTCTTTGAGAAGAAGGATAAATGAAGGACTTGAAAGACTGGGACTTCAGTGACAGAAGCACTGCCATCAAAAATAAACTGGTAATGGGGTAATCAAAGTGACAACCAAATGCAATTAATTGCAAAAGAAATTATTAATAAAATACAACCTTAAGTCAAATAATTTCTATTCAGGTTCATGAATGGCTTATAAAAATACGGAAGGGCTTGGTGACATTTAGGTTATTTCAGTTGTGAAAGTGAGATGAGTGAGTTCTTAATGGGTTCTTTAGGAGAGAGAATTTTTTTATGATAATGCAAATATCAGTGGTTTGAAAGGAACCAAGAATGTGTTTCTCACGTCATGCTCTTCCTTTGTGTATGTTTCATGAATTCTCATAGGCATTTGCTGTTAATAATCTTCAATACAGCTATATCAGGAAAAAAAACAAAAACAACCTATTAGGTGATAATAGCAGAAAATAACCTAACAAGTCCAAAATCAGCTGAAGTCTATTTAAATATAGGTTAATGTTTAGGGAAAAAAGATACACTTTAGTCAGGTTGGAAAATTAAAGGCAGTGTTTGTGCTTGGTGCATCTTTTGGGGTTTGTTTGGCTTTTTTTTTTCCTCATTCATCCCAGTCTCTGGATCTGAGCATTAGTTATGTTTATCCTTTAATCCTACTGTCTGGGTTTGTTTATGTAAGATTTATTATATAGCCAGGGTGGGCAGTTAAATGAAAAACCAAACCTGACCCTCAGTCAGTGCTAGAATACCTAGAGATTACTTTGCTTTACACAGACAAGATAAATTTATTCTCAATCCATTATGTAAGAGTTGGGCTCCACATTTCCTGAGCCACCCAGAGACTGAAATTGCTGCCAGTTGCATCTGTCTTTTTGCACTTCATTCTCCAAAACAAGGAGAAGAAGAAGCTGGGTACATTTTCTACAAGTATTTCCTTGGGACAGAAACTCACTCCATGGTCCTGTTTCATTGTGCAGTTAAATAAACACTATCATAATTGAATGTGCTTGCTGCTGGCTCTGTACAAATCTTAGCCAGCAAGAGTTTTTTTGGTCCCTGGTAAACTTTACAGAAAATAATTGATAGATACCAGTAGCACAGGACTTGGGTGAATGAATATAAAATCCACCACATTGTGACTGCTCCCACATTTTTTGGACACGAACCCACTTTCAGTATGTATGAATACATTCAATCCCTAAAATAATTTATTTTAAAATACTTGTTGACGTTACAGCTTGTTCTGCTAGGGCACTGTGGTTGGAGGATGGCTTCCTGCTGCTTTCCATTGTTTTTTCCCTTTATTTGATGAATGTGCTGAAGCAGACTGGCAATAACTAGATTCCCTAGTTGTCTGGACAGTGTGCCTGAATTAGCAGTTGTGGGAATCACAGATGTTTTCACTCCCTGCTTGTTGTATTCTGTACTCCTAGGGCAAGTATAGAAAAACTGGAGTGAGCTTGTCCTGATGTGCTGCTGGGAATTGCAGATTAAATTCATCCTGCTTTAAAAGACCTACATGAGGTTTATTAATCTTTAAAATCCCACTTAAATCCTGTTTTAATATCTTAAGTAGGATTTAAATGATGTCTAGTACAGGCCCTTTTTACAAAGGGGAAAGAAGTGACCCTGCAGGTTACTAGAAACATAATATTTTGCAATTTCATCAAGCCATATTTAACAGGATTCCAGGGCCATTGATGGACTGACCTTTTGTGAAACCCACACTGCATATTTTATGAGGAAATACATAATTTCTGCCTCAACAAAAAACCTAAAGGAATTCCAATGATTAAATGACCAAGCTTAAGATCTTAAACAATGCTTATTGCCAGCTCCAGATATTTGGCTACTCCCTGTGGCTCCCTGCAGATTGATTTAATTTTAAAATGTTTCAGTTTGGTTTAAAATAATGCTTTGGGATGTTTCTTGTCCCTGGACGTTTTTTATTGCTGCTTGTGAAACATCTCTGCAAGCAAAAGACAAAGTACATTGATTCCAGTCCTTCTACAGTATGGGTTTTTTTTTAAAGCTGTATGAAGTTAGTTGTGTAAAAGAACAAACTGAGGAATTCTCCTTTCCCCCAGCTCACTTGTTTTCATGCCTTTAGCACCGATTATTCATATAGCTCATGGAAAACCTGGGTGGAAATGCCAGTTTTCAGTCATGGCACCATGAACTGGGATACCAAGAGGTTAAAAATTCCAGAGAACACTGCAAACCTGACAGCAAATACTCACTAATACAGCTGGGGCTGGCTGCACAGGAGAGAGGTAACAAAAGCTTTACTGGAAATGGGTTTTCAGTGCAGCTTTGTGGGTGGTGTGGGTGTGTGGTCCTGTGGCACAGCAGCAGCTCTGACTCTGCTCCAGCTCTGCCATCAGCTCTGGGCAAACCCAAATCCTCTGCTGCTCACCCAAACTGGACCAAACGCTGCCTGCAGAAAGGCCCAGTGGCCTTCCTGAGCGGGCATCTGGGATGCTTGAGGTTCTCACAGCTGAGAGGCTGTGGAAATCTTAAAAACACACATCATTGCTCACCTAGGCTATACAATTTTCTGATATCCCAGCCTAGCTATGCAGTCAGCCACTCTGAATTTTCCTGCTGTACCAAGAGTAGGTAGTTTTGGCTTTCAAAAGCCAGAGAAGTGTTTGATTTGCAGTTCTGAGGAATTAAATACGAAGTCCCCCATCTTTGCAGAGTATTATTGCTATTATAAAAATATTTAGGTTCATATGGAGTGCTTTTTGTCAGCTCATGGTTCATTACAAAGTCTAATTAATTGCTGTCACACTCTTTAAGGTGTGGATGAGCGCAGGTTTAATTAATTTCCCCCCACAGGCAAAATATTTTTACCTAATTATGTGTAATTTTCTACCTTTTTTGCTCATCATCTTGTACTAACAAACAAATCAGAACATATGTTTGTGAGCAGGAGCATGAACTGACAGAAGAATGACAAATCAGTGCGGAGGAAGTGTGGAAAATGGGGTTTTTGAGGCTTTTTAGGCAGATAGATTTGAATTCCAAGACTGACTTTCTGTACCTGAAACAATTCCTGAAGTAATGAATCAATTTTGAGGCATAATTTAAAGGGAGGAGTGTTTAACACAATGTAACAGGCCTACTAGGAAAATTAGGATTTGGGGGTGTGTATCCAAAATAAAAATGAAGTGTGTCAGAGCAGGTGGGATGCTTTTTTTCTCCATTAATTATTCTGCTGAAATGGAAAAAATATACATTTAACCAAATGGTCACTAAGGTATTAGGTCAAGGCATAAAATAAGAAGAAAATGAAGTCATTACATCAGCAAAGAGTGATTAAATTTATTTGTGCCTTGCTAAATGCAGGTGTTTTGTTGGGGGTGGGGAGGGGGGAAATGTTGCTAACAGAGATTATTAAAACAGGATGGTAAAACAGGTTTTCTCCACGACTGCCTCTGTTTGCTAATTAGTTAGAAAAGTGTGTTGCTGATTGTCTTACGAAATTGGGCTGTAAATCATTAAAGTTTCAGATGCCCAGGAAGTTCTAAATACAGGCTGTGATTGGCAAAGTCTCTGTTTGTGCCCCGTGCAGCAATTTGGGTTTAGCAGGATTGCAGTGCATCCCCCCTGACAACAGGAACTGCAGCTCCAATTAGTGCTCAGGCCACTGTGGGAGGCACAGAGCATCACTGGGAGCAGGATAAAGTATCCTGGCCCTGCCTGGAGGAGCCTGAAACTGAAAATGGACTGCCAGCCCACGGGCAGGACAGCAAAGGGCTGCAGGCAGGGATGCAGATGCGTTTGCAAGAATAAAATTGTTCTGTTTTCTGGTTTATCTGTCATTTCTCAAGGGCAGTCATTCTGTTGACACTCATAAGTTCCAGAGCAGGGTGAGAAGAGGAGAATGGGAATGGGGATGTCAGGAAACACAGATTTTGAGAGGGGTAAGCATTTAGTGAGCTCTGATGGAGCTGATGTCCTGACCTGGATTTCAGAGCCCTTTGCATGGCATGGTTACACCAACACCAGTTCCACAAAAGATCTGACAGCAGCATCAAGGCAAGGAGGACATCTTTGATAATTATTAGTATCTGCTGGATATTTTTACCTAATTATGTGTAATTTTCTACCTTTTTTTGCTCATCATCTTGTACTAACAAACAAATCAGGACATATGTTTGTCAGCAGGAGCACGAACTGACAGAAGAATGACAAATCAGTGCGGAGGAAGTGTGGAAAATGTTTTTTTTCAGGCTTTTTAGGCAGATAGTTTTGAATTCCAAGACTGACTACTAATAATTATCCAGCGGATACTAATAATTTGGAATCCAAACTAATAATTGGAATCCAGCTTGACATTCTCTAGGAAAATGTAGGGGTGGCATGGATAGCAGGGCTCCCCTCAATACCAGGGAAGGTTTTTTACTCTGTCTTGCATATTTATCTTATCAGGCACCATCTCATTTGTTACCTGGACTTGCTGAGGTGATTCTGAAATGCACATCCTGGTTGGCTGGCAAAGCATGGTCAAGAATTTGCTGTCAGCGATCCTTTGCCAAATGAGAAAGTTGTTTTAACGGCATTTCTGCAGGATTTCCCTTTTGGTTCTTGTGCAATTCCATTATTCCTTGGTGATAGGGATGGTAGCATATTAAATTTGCAGGTGACACTATGCTACAAGCAACTGGGAAAACAGGAACAGCTTGGAAAACTATGTCATAAAATAACATAGAGAAAAAGAAAATTATTAAGAAAAAAGGCAGATTATGCCCTTAGGACCAGCTAGATGGTTATTTTGAAGAAAAAAAAGCATTAAAAATTGCTAGGGCTTCTGGTGGATTGCGATGCAAACAGTGTTTAACATATTTTTTGTAAAAATTACAAGCAGAGATCTTTAAGTAAATGACTCATTTGTAGCAGTTGTAAAGTAATTTCCCCTCCATTTAGTGCTCTTACAGTTTCATCTGAGCTGCTGTTTCCTGATGTTAGCCCCAAGGAGCTAAGACAGGAGGAGGTTTTTGTTAATGCTAGGAGCAGTGTGCTGCTGGAATGATTGCCAGGCTGTGGAGCTTCCACTGGAGAGCTCCAGAACTTGTTAGATTCTCTCTAGCCAGGTGTGAGCTGTCTGCACCTGAAAAGAAAGGGTGGGGGCAGCCCAATTGAAAATTTAAGCCTCCTTCATCCCTGTCTTCTGTGATTCTGGATATCATTCACACCCAGGTATGAAAACCCTGCTGTGGAGCTCCCTTTTAATGCACTGTGTGTGCTTAGCCTGTTGATTTGTGATTTTAGCAGGAGGCAAAGTGGGAATCCTGCCTGCATTGCCAGAAGGCACTGCTATTCTGACACGTCCATTCAGTTACATTGCCTGGGAACATTTTTGAGGAATGACAGGCCTGCACACCTTGGATTGCATATATATATATATATATATGTACTGGCTCTGCACTGTACAAGCTGGGTGTATTTGGTTCATGGCTCAGTTCATCGTGGTACACAAAGTTCTTTTATAGGTCCTGTGAATTCTGTGAACTTGCCAAGGAGATCCTCCATGGCTCCACCAACAATCACATTTTTTCTGGGGTGTGATGTTTGTTTGGGGAAAGTTGGAAGCAAAACAAAATCATGTCTGAAGTGGGGATTTTCTTAACACAGTGAAATATATTCCAGATAATTGAGGTTTACTACATTCTGAGGAGTGTGTGATTCTGTGTCTAATTCCTGTGGGAAAGGAAAGGAAATTTTCTTATATTTTTGCTATCTCAAGTGTAAATGTTCAGATATTTCAACAGGGCAGCACTGAAGTTGTGTCAGGGAGGTTTAGGCTGGATACCAGGAAAAGGCTCTTCCCCCAGAGGGTGGCTGGGCAGTGGTCACAGCACCAAGCCTGACAGAGCTCAAGAGAGCTTTGGACAATGCTCTCAGGCACAGGGTGTGACTCCTGTGGTGTCCTGTGCAGGGCCAAGGGTTGGACTTTGATGGTTCTTGGGGATCCCTTCCAGCTCAGGCTATTCTGTGACTGAAGGTCTCTTCCAGCATTGACAGTTCTGTGAAATACCATCAAATAAACTGCAGCTTTAAACTGTAATTTCATGCCTCCTGGATAATGCAGGGGAAAATGTCATTTCAAAGAGCTAATTAAACAGTGAGGACCTTCTGAGATGTTTTCACATCGTATCTCTAATATCAACCAAGAAACTCAAGCAAAAATCCTTGCAAGGAAAGAACAGAAGGGAGGCCAAGAAGTGAAAATCTGGTTGGGTGGTAGCTGACATGTCGGAGCTGTCTCTGGAGCTCTGTCTTGTGCCTGGGAAGGGTAACTGCTAAGAAATTGTGTTTAACAAGGTTTAACACAATTGTGTTTAACAAGGTTTAACCAAAACTCTTCCCTAGCTGTGTGTCAGGTTTTTAGGTGGAGTTGCACAAACTCATTTGTCATTGTGTCCCTACTGCACTCTCCCAACCTTCTCCATAACCCAGGCCATGAATTATAGATTATTTTATAGACATTGTTTCAAAGAACTCCTTATCCCCTAATAATTACCTGCAGACACGCTGATACACGTTGAGTTCTAAAAACCAAATAAAACAACCCATGGATATGACCTGAAGAAAGCAGACCTTTGGACTGCTTCCACTCAGGTTACATCAGGTAATACTTTGCTGCATTATGTCAATTGTTAGGAAGTTTAGGATGACACCATTTCCTAGGGTTTAAATTATTAATTAGAAGCCTGGGTTGAGATGTAAAATTAAATACTTGTACCAGTACAATCAGCTTTACTTTCTGTGCACTGGAACTGTAATGAACTGCTTTGTAAGGCCAGACATTTCCTCCAGCAAAAGTGGAAATTCAGCTGCTATGCAGCGCTTTGGCAAGAGATTAAACAAAACTAAATTGCTTAAGTTATATTTGCAAAATAATTCTAAACCACAGGACTGTTTCCCTTTTCATTTTTGCTACAAAATTTAAAGGTCTTTTCAGTGGGTTTTTGTTCTTTTATAGTATCTGATACACATTTAAAATGTCAAATTTCATCATCTTTATCACCATTGAGGTAGCCTTGATTTACAGTATGAAAAAACAAAGGAAAGCAAACTAGGGAAAATTCATGAAGAAATTTCTTATAGTTTATTGAGGCTTATGGTTAATTTCTAATGGGAAAAACCCAGTGGGAGCTGACAGTCACGGGAATTGAATTTTTGTTTCTTTCTTTTATTTCACTGATTCAGAAAAACTTCTAGATCAAGCAATGTAACTTTCAAAGCAAGTATTTTATTTATCTAATTTTTTAAAGGTTTTTTTTTTAATGTACACAATGTGATGGTGCTGCTCATGGGTTTTAGAGGTGGCCTATCCATGCAAAACCTTGAACAAGTGAATAAGCACATTTCATGAATATGTCCATGGAGACCAGCAGCAAGGAGCTGGATTAAAAGAGGCAGTTTTGAGAATAAGCAAATCTGAAGCCACAGAAGTTCTTGCTGCTCTGGTGGAGTAACAGCTTAACCCCTGAGGACACTCCCTGACACTGAGAGAGGATTTTTGTGCGCTGCTCATGATTGCTGGAAGAGGAGCATCCTTCACAAGAGGTGGGGCTTGGCAGAGCTCTGGGGCAAAGCCTGGGCTCTTGGGACGTCTGCTGCCCCTTTTGCTCTGCATTTCTGGTGGGGTTTTCTCTCCCTGCTCAGAGCTCTGGCATTGATGCTGTGATTCAGATGTCCTGAGCACCTCCGTGCTCCTGATGGTTGGACCATTGGGATGTGGTTGGTGGTGGGAATATTCCAAACAGTTTTCTAGGACACAAAGAGAGCTCCTTTTCCCTGCCCAGTGTTTTAAGTGGAACACAACACTAGATGGGGATAGACAGGTATTCCTGTTTTGCTGAGGAAGGACAGCATGACAAAACCAAAGTCCATCATGATTTAGTCTCTTCCCAGCATCCCCCCAGCAGTAAAGGAACCTAGCCAAAGGGGTTTTATACAATTACTAGCTTTTTTCAATGCTGAAAGAGATTCCAGGCAAGTCTCATTCAGATGCAATTTTAAACCACAATAGAATGTCTGTTCCAGTTTAAAGAACCACAGAGGTAGCATGCCAGAAGGTCTACATTGCAGAAATGCTGTTTTTTGGAACAAGTAGTAGTTAATTTAGATGAATAGTTTTTACCAAACTGCCCCAGAGAAATTATCGCTAACAATTAAGTGTACTTCATGCTAGTGAATACATTTTCAAATATCAAAATGTTACTTACTATCAGTTATGCTTAATTTAGTGGTTCTTGATGAATTCATCAGCTAAATTAAGCTTCATTAACTGATTCTTGCAGTGTCATTCAGAAATGTTATAATTATTTCTCTTTTAAATAGAGGGAAACCAAGATCAACAATTCAGGTGGTTTGCTGATGGCCATGTTCAGAATGTACTCTATAAATAAAATTGAAGGTTAGGTTCCCACGGCTTCTCCTCTAGTATTAAAACCACTAGCCCTGATTTGATAGCTATTTAAAAAAATAAACCAAAAACCCAACAAAGAAAAACACCAGTTCAAGACAAGACACATCACAACAAACAGACAAAACCCAAACACACTCCACAGAAAAACCCCAACCAAACCAACCAACCTTCAATCTTGCTTTACAAAATCATCAATTTCTGTACTGGGTATTCTAACAATATCTGAAAATTATTACAATTAAATATATTTTTAAAAAGTCTTTGAAACCCAATAGAAATGAAACCAATAAGCTTTTGGTTTTCAGATTTATTTTTATTAGCTCATGGTTTTCCCATTTGTTGGCCCTGTAGTGTTAGGCATGTTTTACACCTGGTTTTTAGGCTGGAAATGTAACACCTTTTCTGTCAGGAATATTTCTGTGAAGTCTGCATTTTAACTTTTCCCAAGTCATCATGGTAGTGAATCCAATTTATTTCCAGATTATAAAAATCCCTGTGGCTGGATAAAAACTCCCACCACAGAACTCACCTCCACCTCAGTGGAATGACCTGCAGAACTGGTAGAAACAGCCTCCCAAGTCTGATTTCCCCTACCACCCCTTTCAGATTTCCAGCTTGCTGTAAAAAGACAACAGGACTGAACTTGTGCAGGCAGGCTGCTGCCTTTGAGTGGGGCAGAGAAGCACGGGGGAAGAGAAAGATGAATAGAATTTCTCTGGCTCTTGCGTAAGCGCATCCCGACCCGCTGGGATGGGCTTCCCCCATCCCTGGCAAACCCAGCCAGGGGAGCAGGGCTGGAATGCTCCCCCTGCTCAGCCAGCACTGCCAGGATCGCCTCCTGCTCCTGACTCTCTCTTCCACACGAGGAAATCCACTCCTTGTTGAGGTTGTACTGAAAAGCAGAATTTAAACCACAAATCAAGGCTGATTCTGTCTTTACTTATTGACTAATATTGTTGTTTTCTAGAGCAGGGGGAGGCAGCAGCCTTTGAAAGCCAAGTCATTTGATCCCAAACTCAAATCAAAGTGAGTGAGAATCAGACTCTTACTCTCAACTATGAGAGTAACATAACTCCAAGTTATGTCTTGGAGGACACCACGACTGCAAGTTGTTGCTGCTGCTCAGCTGGGTTATGTGAAGCTGCTGTGAGTACAGAGCACCAGTACTCAGTACATGCAACAAATTGTTGTAGACACAATTCATATTTTACAAGACAGATATTGAATACTGCATGGAAAATAATAACCCTTTCTTCTCCTGACCAGTGCTGCCAGTTGAATACTCCCCATGTTGCCTGAAGCTGTTCTTGCTCCAGCTGTTTACATGTAAATAATTTATACGCTTTGTTATTAGTGGAGTTGCAGTGGGGGGAGGGGACAGGCAAGGCAGACACAAAACTTGTTTTCTTCTAAGTGGGAAGGAATTTTACTGCTCTTGGAGCCCTGGGGTTTGATACTTTACAGTGTTGACATCTCCGGGTTTCGACACTGCCCTTCTTATCAGGGTGTTTTGCTTCAACACTGATGAGGGCAAAATATCTGGGAAAGTCTATCACTTTGTAAAGAGCCATCCGAAAGAAAATTAAATATTTAAAGGCTTTTAAGGTAGATTGGTGAAGCACACCTGCCATGGTTCTAGTAGAGGTGCTTCTCACTCCATCATATCTTTGTCAGTGCTTGTTTCCAAAGAAGGGAAGGAAAACTTAAGTACCTCAGAAAAGCACATAAGTTACTGATATCCTTTTGTGTGGAGTTATTCCAGAGGTAATGCTTATATATTAATATGGTCTCGTTAAACCTTCTAAAAAGGCACTTAGCAGACCTCAGGTCCTCTGACTTGTATAGTTAAGCACGAGAAATCAGAATACCAAAGATCTGAAGTGCTTCCTCACACCTGATATCATGACTATAGACATTCTAATTGTTACTAGTGACGTTATAATAATTACTGCAGCCAAGATGGATGCAGCATTCCTAATCAAAAGGAGCTGAGTGTTTTCAGACACAAGTGGCAAGGTTTACATTTCCTTTAGTGTTCTGGAATAATGCTTTATGTGTTAGGAGTCGTGATGTGCACTTAGAAAGTCTGCAGAGTTCAGCAACAGAGCTGTCTGGACCAAGGCATGAATATTGAAATCTATAAGGGATGTCAATGTTGTGGAGAAAAAAAAAAAGGCAAAGTGCACTTGTTCAGCCCCACTGCTTCTTCAGCTGTCTGACATTCTGGAGCAGCCTGAAAAATTGCAGGTTACTAATTGTCTGTATTTTTGTTCACTTGATCTTCAAAGGCTCTGGGTGTCAGGTGCTCTGGCGTTGGGTGCAATCACTGCTTCCCTCTCCTCTTGCTTCCACCATAAGTAGGGCTCCCCCTTGCATGGCAGCATGGTTGAAATGCTTCAGCCAGAAGCTGTGGAAGATGTTTCCCAAGCTTCAAGAAGAGGGTGCTTTGCCTCCAAGGAACAAATGGTTTGCTGCCCTTTCCTTAGAAAGTTAAAATTATGTTTCCTTCACATCCTTACCCCGAGTCAGTGATGGACCCAATTGATGATGTTGGGCTGAATTGCTGTGAATAAATAATGTGCTGTAGGACTGGGCACAGAACTTGGCAGAGGTCCTAGTCTCTTTCCATTCTCTTCCTATTTTAGAAGGAATTAAGCAGCTGGTGTTTTCCATCTGACTGGAACTAGGCTTTTACATATGCTTTTACAGTGCAATTTTGACTTTATGAAAAGGGAATAAATTATTGTTGTCATGATTCTAGTTTCTGCTGCTAAAGCCAGGCTTGCAGTACCAAACCAACTCAAAACAACTTTTCTCTTAAGTAGCTGCTTGAAAATCTAGATTATGAAGTGGTATGTGGTAGTAAGTGTCTTAGAAACACCTGGAGATGCTGCAAGAGCTGGTTCAGGTGCCCTTAAATCTGACAAGTTGAATTTGCTCTGTTGAAGGCCTTAAAGAGCTGTCAATCCTTTAAGTCTTACTGGATTGACTTGGAAGGCTGTGAAGATCACTCTTAAAAGGCAAATAAGAAAAAGTGTATTGTTGTTGAACTCTAGGGATTAATTGCTTCAACAGATCCAGTTAAAAATGCAGGTTCCTTCTACCTGCATTATTTTTGAAGATTGGAGGTCTCAGCAGTTGGAGGCCAAAAGCAAAGCCTATATTTTAATTCTGAATGGCTGAGGGCATTTCTTTAAATGGCTTATGTATTACAGCCAAGCTGTATTTCTTAATAATTTGAGAGCAAGTTTGGAGGATGCCACTTGCAAGGGAACTGTAATTTACCCAGCCATCACAAATGTTTATGGACAGGAATCCTTTCAATGCTTTGATTACTGCAGAGCAGTGAGGAGGAGGGAATAAATGCTGTTTGCCTAAGGTTTCCTTTTGCTTGGATGTTTATTGAAAGGAGTAAGCTGGAGGGGGATTATCAGGCACTCCATTCATCTGCTCCTGCAAGAGCAGGAGTGTGGCAGGGAGAGCAGGAGGGCTTTGCAGCTGCCTCACAGTGGGGTGCTGCTCTGGGCCTCTATTTAAGCTCCTTAGGTGGCCACTTACAAAATAATGTCACTATAATGTCACTGGCCTTCTGCCCCCACCAGTGCCTGGGCTTTGTCCCCTCGTTTTTGGCTTTTAGAGTAACAAAAGGCAAAGGAAGGCCTGGAAGCTCCTCAGTGCATCCCTAATGACCTGATGCTGGAGCTTCCCCATTTTTTTTTTACCTCTGTGCCTGGGCTTTTTCAGGAAACCCTGGCTGGCCACCCTGGAGGAGAGGATGGAGAGGCAGAACCAGGAATGTCAGCCTGGAAAAACAGATTGCTCCCATCTCCGGTGATGGGCATGTGCACACCAGTGTGGGACTGTCACAGACATCTGTTATGAAATATCCTTTCCTTAGGATTTTTTTCTCCTGAGAAGCTGAGAGGCCTCGGAAACAAAATGTAAACAATGGTTATCTGCTGCTGTGGAATGCAACAGGTGCATCTGTGATTGGTCTCATGTGGTTGTTTCTAATTAATGGCCAATCACAGTCAGCTGGCTCAGACTCTCTGTCTGAGACACAAGCCTTTGTTATTCATTCCTTCTTTTCTATTCTTAGCTAGCCTTCTGATTAAATCCTTTCTTCTATTCTTTTAGTATACTTTTAATATAATATGAATAATAAAATAATAAATTAAGCCTTCTGAAACATGGAGTCAGATCCTCATCTCTTCCCTCATCCTAAGACCCCTGTGAACACCATCACAGGGACCCTGCCTGCTCTAAGCCAGCCTCTGGCATCATTGAATCCCTTTAATTATCCTTGAATAGCAAAAAAACTCCTCAAGAATAAAATAGAATCTGAAATAAAATGAATAATGAAAATACCACTATGAATCAAAGCTATTTTGCAGATTTGGGATGGAGTGTGTTGATTTGTTATTTGCCCTCCTAGTGCTGGTAGTGTTTTTCAAAAGTTTTTAGTGAAGGCAGAAAAGTTTTGGTGTCTGTAAAATATCTCTAAAAAGCTGTAAAATATCTCAAAATCTCAAGGCATTTTGTGTCCTTGGTCTAGGAGGTGGGAGCAGGAAAAGGAAAACACTTTTCTTGTTGTCTTAACTGAATAAAGTACAAAAATAATGAATGAGCATGGGAAATTGGAGAGTTTTTTCAGCATTTTAGTTTTAATAAACCCATGCTAGTGGTATTAGAAAATATTATTATACAGCTAAGGTTCTGGTTTGATTTTATTCACAAGAATATTATGTTCAGAGTTATAAGACTTGGAACAAAATTTTCATCTCCTTGCTTGCTTCTGTGTCTGGGAAAAAAAAAAGCCATTAATTTTAGGGAAGAATTACCAACTTCAGTTTGTTCTTTCTCACATAAAAATAAATGTAGTGATTGTTCTGTGGAAAATATGTCTCTGGCCAGATGCTGTGTTTCCAGTTCAAGATTTTCTAGGCAGCCTTGCCAGCATAAGGTCTGGAGGCTTTTGATTGTTATTTAAAGCATATATATATATATATATATGTATATATATATCTCTCAATTGTCCTGCTTGCATGCAAAGCTTATGATTGATTTGTTGTCTTTGCTCCAAGTAGTTCATCTGTTTAAATATCTTTCCAAAAATGGAGCTCTTTGATATTTAATATATTATTCATAATACTTCTCCAAGAACAAATGCTTCATTTACATAACTCATGAAAAAAGAAAGAAAATAGGTGGTGATTCTTCTTTTCAAGTGTTTTGAGTAAATTTCAGTGAAGATAAAATCATTACAACATAATTTTGGAGTGTTTTAAATTAAGATAGGAAAACCAGACCCTGGCCTTAATTTTAAAGAGAAATAAACATGAGCACTAATTATGGAGTGTCTACAAGAACTCCATCTCTGTACATCAAGAAATCCTCTCTGTCCACAGCAGTCCCATTCTCCACCTAATTAGATCAAGTTAAGTACTCAAATCATTATGCTGTGAGTTTTATCTGATTAGAGACCTGATGTGTGACCTCTGACACCACTTCAGTTATTTTCAAAATTATAGTAAAGACACAATGTGTCCTGAAAAACTTTGTAAATTAGACAGTCCTTCTCTGTTTCAGTCAGATGAATTAAATTAATATTTAAATTATTATATGCTCCACATTCTAAGAGATTAGTCAATTTTAAAATAGTTCTCTTGTTCATTTAAATGTTGGCTATTACTGTGGTTTCAAGTCTGGTCTTTTTAGCAGTTAGTGTCCTGCTGTTGAACTTGGACTGCTGTTTACTGCCTGAGTGCAAAGGAGCATCAGGAAGGATCAGCAGGAGCTGGAGCAGCTCTGGCAGCCCAGCAAACAAATGTGCCTGCAATTCTTGTTCCTCCTGCAGAGAAAGGAGCAGAGCTCGTTGGCTGGATGCTGTTCGGTGCCCCAGGAGTGTCAGACACAGGCTCTGCAAATCTCAGGAGCAACTCCTGCACGGGGTTGTTGGTTCATCACTGCACTGATACAGAAATAAAAGCTCAACCCATCCCCGCTCCCACCTGCTGCCTGCAGAGGGTTTTGTTCTGCAGATCCTCAGAAGTCATTGTAGGAAGATGCATCTGGAGGAGGGCTCGGCAAAGGAAACCCATCCTGGGCATTTTCTGGCTCTCACGAGGTCTCTGCAGGAGGCAAATGGGGTCTGTCCCTTCTGGGGCAGCTGTGGCCATGGCAGTCTGGGGTACTGGGCAGAGAGTGACCCTGGGCACCTCTCTGTGCCACTCTGCCAGTAACAGACAGGAGAGGAGGAATCTGACCATGCGTTGAAGATTGCAATGCAAGATGTTTTCAATTACCATCTGTATGGCAGATTGTCAAGTGGGCAGTTTGCCTTTGAGTGACCACATTCACACCTCCCTCGGGAGGGGGCATCTGCTGATAACAGACTACTGAATGTCACTGCATGACTGATAAGAACTATAACATCCCGTTGAGAGATGCTCCGCCCAGAGGGAGGAGCCAAGCATTGCTACCCAGATATAATCCCGAGGTTTTGAGACAGCAGCACAGCTTTCTCCGCGGGATTCCCCAGAGGAACAGCAGCTGTCTCTTCTTCCACGGGATCTTCAGAGGAAGACTACATCCTTCTCTGCAGAACCCCCTTGCTCCAACAGAACCACACCTGACACTTCAGGAGGGCTGCAGCCACATTTTCAATTAGACTGCCACCAACACCCTGACCAACAGGGTGTCAGGTTGGGTTCTGGCTCTGTCAGTGTTGTTCTAGTGGACTGCATTGTTTATTTTATCCTTTTTTTTTCCTTTCCCTATTAAAGAACTGTTATTTTCTGCTCCCATATTTTTGCCTGAGGACCCCTTAATTTAAAATTTATAGCAATTCGGAGGGGTGGGGAGGGTTTACATTTTCCATTTCAGGGGAGGCTCCTGCCTTCCTTAGCAGACTCCTGTCTTTCCAAACCAAGACACCCCGCCAGAATCTGCTAGGATGTGCTGAGGAGAGCTGAGAACAACTGCTGCTGTTTTCAGTGCAGTTCTCCCCCCACAAGCAAGCACAGCAGTGGTGGTGGGACTGACTTCACAGGTTAGCAGTGCTGGACAGGGGCAAGTTTCAAGTAGAAACACTAGAAAACAAAATCTGCTTTTCTCCATTACAAAATCCTGCTCTGAAGTTCATTCTCCTAGGTCTTCCTCAGCGGCAGGGCTGCAGGCCCTTGCCAGTGCAGAACCATAGGTAGGACATTGCACAGCTGCTGTTTGCAGGGCTACCAAGAAAACACTCTAAAACGTGAAAGACTGAAAAGAGCTGCATGAAATGTTATCTGTTTATCATCATTCTGTCATTCAAAATGCCTGGGTTTGACACTGGTCTCTTCCACGGACTACACCAGGAAAGATGAATCCTCTAAGATCTATGCTTTATCTTAGTTCATAATTTTTGCCTGATTTTGAATTATTTGTGGCAGAGATTTTCCTTCCTATCTCTTGCAATCCCTGCTGCTAAACGATGAGGGCTACTGGCAGTGATCTTTTGTTACAATGGGCAGAATTTCTGTGCCAGTTCACCGCCGATCTGCATGCAAAGATGTGCCACAACCTCCCTTCAGCACTAGATTGCCTAAATTACACAACGTGAAACCCACAGTGTTGAAGAGAATACACTGTTCTGCTAGGGAAGTGCTGACTGGAGTCTGAAGTGTGTTTTTAGACTAATCTTTGCTTGTGGGTGATCAGTTGTGACAAAGCAGTGGCCTTCCTGAGGTAGCCAACAAGCAGCTCATACTGCTGTTCAGTAAATCCTCGCTGCTCTACAACAAGCATGACATTCATTGTCTTTGGTTACTCGTGGTTCCCCTGACAGTGGAGGGCTTTCACTCCTCTCTGAGTGGCCATCCCTTCTCTACAGCTGCTAAAAAATGGGACACTAACTGCTGGAAATTATCTATAGACTCAGTCACCACAACTCCACCAATTTTAGCAAATATTACAATTAAAATGCCATTCAGTGTGCTAATGAACTCTTAACCTACTAGTGAAGTTGCTGCACACACCATTCTTATATTGGGCTTCATGCATTAAAAAAGGTTCTTTAGTGTGTAAAAATGATGCATAAATTATACAGTCAATGTTGTGCCTATAATTCAAAATTTCCTGTTTCATGCTGAGCTTTTGTTGCGTCTTTGTGTTCATGTGTGCCATTTAATGTTCTGTTGAGCAATATTAAAATGCCAGGAGCATCCAACAATACAAGTCATTGAGCAGAGGCAGCCAGAGCCTGTTCACATTTCACTGAAACCCAGCATTTCCCAGCTTGCTCATTACCAGTTGTTTGTGGTGTTTTCAACTTCTGCACTGCACTTATTGCTATTTCTATGTGAGTGATATACAAGAGAATAATAAATTCAGCAAATGTAGATGAAAAATTTCAGACCAAAGTAGAAAAGACTGTTTGCATTCTCTCATTTTCTGTTCCTGAGGTGTTTACACATGTTTCTTGGTGTTCTTGCTTATTGCCCTTTTCCACCTTCCTCCAGATTCACAGCCTTTGTTTCACACAGAATCAGCAAGATTAAAATATCAAAATCAGCCACTATTTCTAGTTTTGTCACTATTTTTCAGGAGCTGATCAATAAAGAAATGAAAGCTTATCAATCTTTACAGCTGTTGAAATCCAAAGCATATTTATACTTATGGAAAACATTAATTCTTGCAGGGTTTAAGCAAAATGCTCAGGACCAGTCTATGTGAAAACATCTCACAACAACTGAAATTAATGAATCGATTTCCTGCTTCATTTCACACAGCCATGAGCCTCATCACATCCCTGACTGTGACATCTCCATTGCTGTTCCCATTTAAGCTCGGCCAA
>NW_005054402.1:2668724-2672705 GCF_000277835.1 Geospiza fortis | reverse complement strand
GGCCACCACCAAGGCCACCAGTGCCACGTTCCCTTCCCTGATGTGAAGTGCACCCTTTGTAATAACAAGGGCAGCAGGAGAACAATGTGCATCCTGTGGCCTGACAAAGACCTCCTTCATCAGACTGTAATATAGTGCATTTCACTGCACTGAAGGGGTTAAAAGTAGCTGTTTTCTGCTGGAAAAATAAATCAGAAATTTCTTGCTCTTTTGAAAAATCCCCTCCAAAAAACCCTTCGCACTTTGCCAAGCTGGGGTTCTTTTTTTGTTTTGTATTTCAAATGGAATATTTTTGTCATTATTGGCAAAATTGGCAGAATTAATATTTCAGAATTTGCAGTTGTGTTGTGCATATAACAGGACTTTTATTTCCTTTGCACGTTACTTGGCATTCTCATTTATTCATTCCTTTTGTTTTTTCCCAGTTTCTTTCATTGCAGGTACAGCCATTTGTCACCTGTTTATTTCCAGAATCTGCAGAAATTCCAAGCCAAAATGTTACCAATTGCTTTTTTCCTAACATCAGTGTACAAGAAGTTATTCCAATATATCAATTTTTTTCTTATACTCAAGGTGAAAAGGAGATTTTTGCTGTCTGCTGGATGCTGGAGCATCAAAGATCTGAGCAGCACTGAATGAATTCATCTTGGGAGGTTTTAGGGGTCTTGTCCTGAAATCTGGGCCTGCTCTTGGAGAAGGTTTTCCTGGCTTTCCTGGATTCTGACCAGCATTTTTTTTTTTGCCTTTTTGGGGGGCTGACACATGACAAGTGATGCCTGAAGAGTGTCACTTTCTTTCTCTGAGACTGTACCATGCATCTGATATTTTTATTTCAATTTTGAAGCTCCCCCACTACAGAGTGCTTTAATTTAACATTGGTTTCGCATACCTGCTAGTGCTGCAAATGAAAACACTCACAAGAAAGGTGTTTTGGTTTTTTTCTTTTTTTTAAAGAAAGGCTTGGAAATGATTTTGTGGGAAGATATCCAGTTCCAGGGTGTGAAGGGGTTCATTCAGTGCGAAGAATTAATTTCTGTTGTTGTATTTTTTAATAGCCATACAAAGAGTGAGTAATGAGGGGAAACACAACGATCCAGTAAGGAATCTGGGACACTGTCTGCTGCTCTTAAATTATCTCAGCAGCCACTCATCTCTGCTCTTGATTCTGTTTTTCCTGGTTTTCCATTTGACAATGCCTTGCTCATTCAAGGAACTCTATTATGATTGCATTGCTTCAGCTTCCTGTACCCCCTACTTCTCTTTACCAGGTTTGTCTTGTCCATGCAAGCATCTTAAATAGATGAAAAATAAGACTATATGGTTTGAAATGATCTGATACAAATGTATTTAAAATACTGCACATCAGTGTATTTGTGTCAGTGACTTTTGAAGCATAGCAAACAACCACTTTTGTGACAATGATGTAAATTCAAATAAATACAGCCTCCAGGTTCAGAATAGAGAAGGCTTTAGTTTTGCCTAGGACTGATTTGAAAGATTTCTCCTATATTTTGGGAACTCTCCTGTAGAATTTGCTCTGATCTGGAAAAGTAGGTGCATGAAATCTGGATGTGTAAGATCTAAAATGCTTTGTGATTAATACTCAATGATACAATCAATCAAAGCAGTCTGAAAGCAAGATAAAATCAGGCACACTATGGCAAAACATTGAACTCTGGATGAGATCAGTTTTGTAAGGTTTTAAACTGGAGATGGAGGAGGGAATAAGTTGTCAACGCTTTGGATCTCTTCTGGAGGTAATTTTCTCAAGCAGGTCTCTACTACTCTGTGAATTCTCACTGCTGGAAGCTGATCTTCATTACCCTGCTGCTTTATTCTCCAGATTGCTCTGGGATCTGAATGTCAGCTCAGTGTCCTGTGCAGGACGTTTCTGCCTCTGAGCCTGCCCCATTGTAGCTGTTGAAAGGATGGTTGTCTGTTTAAAATCCTTTCCCTTGCTCCTCTATTCAGAGCCATCTTGTCCTTCTGCCATGTCAGATGGTAAGATTTCAGCTCCTGGCCATTACCAAATGAGAGGTATTCAGACAAGTTGTGGACAGTTACCAAGCAGAGGAACAATGAAATATCTGTTCTCTGGGTGGGAGGGAAGGGATTCATCCTCTTCCCTTTGTCAGCTGGAGAAACACACTAAGCTCCTGCAATTCAAATTTTGTGTTTTCTCCTTTGTCACTAATCTTTTAAGTACAGCAAGAAAGAAGCTTGCTAGAGAGTTCATCTACATGACTGTGTCATTCAGACTGAGTAATAAATCTTTTGAGCCTGTTAACATATTTGTTTATGGGCATTAATAAAAGACTACTACAAAGGAATAAAACTTACCTTTTTCCTCTCAAATCCTTGAGAGGAAAAGTACTGAACCTACCGTGAGAAACTGGGTTACATTGAGATTGAAACATCTCTTATTCAAAATGTCTTTTGGGATTTTTGTTTTGTTTTGTTTTTTGTTTGTTTGTTTGGGTTTTTTCGGTTTTTTGGGGGCTTTTTTGGGTTTTGGGTTTGTTTCTTTTTTGTTCGTTTGTTTGGGTTTTTGTTGTTGTTGGTTTTGTTTGTTTGTTTTTTGTTTTGTTTGTTTTTTTGGTTTTTTGGGGTTTTTTTGTGGTAGCTTTTTATATCCACGTGGGCCTAAACTTGTACTCAGTAACAACAATTCTGCCATCGATTTCAGTGGGAACAGATTAATTAGTACCAGTAACTATTAGAGCAGATAAGTAGATTTGATGGTGTTACTAAACTAGGAGAAGTTCAATGAGTGAAATACATTCCTGACGTTTTCAAAAGATTAAAAAAATAGAAAATAATATCTCATAATACCTATATTTTATTATGATTATATTTATTATTATTTGATTATGCTAAGCAGAGCTAAAGGATAAGCACTGAGCCCATTACTTAACCCTTAACCAGACTTTTTGAAAACAAATTGGAGAAATGTAACATATCCAAAGGAAAGCTCCTCTGTTGTAAGCAGAACATTTTCTTGTCCCAAACATTTTGTGGGCTTCCTCGTTGCAGTCTTATCACTTAAATAGACTGTGGCTAATGTAAACTGAACTCATACTAATCAGCTGCCTTAATTTTGCACTCAGCAAAGCATATTGGCACCGAGAATAATTCAATGCCCTCAGAGGTGCTCCCAGCACCCTGCCTGTAACCTGAGAGCTGCTTTTCTTCTCCCCCCATAAGACTGGATGCAGTTAACTCTGTGGGCTGGGATCCCTCCAAGGATGGCAGCTCCAAGGTTGGTTCCCTGTGGCCTGTGGCAGATCTCTTGTGGCACCTCTGCTCAGAGCCAGGCTGCTTTGGACGTGCCATGTGAGCCACTCTTGTTCCTCTCAATCCACCAGCCCTGTCAATATTGGCTGTTTTCAGGCTCTGACAGCCTTTAAGGTATTTTATCTTCAGAAAACCTCACTGGTTCAGTGAAGGGCCATTTCCTTTTATTAGCAGGGTCCTGAGGCACACGGAAAGGGCCCTTGAGGCGAGCTGCAGAATCCAGGGGTCTGGAGCAGGGAGTGTGAGGGCACCGGGGACAGCTTGGGGACAGAGCCCGCCCCCGGGATCAGCCCCATGCACAGCCCTCAGGAAGAGCCATCAGGAGGCCCTGTGTGAGGGGTGTGGGTAAAACCAAGCAGGGTTCAGTGAAGGAAGGGCCATTTCCCTTTCACAGAAAGGGCCCTTGAGGCGAGCTGCAGAATCCAGGGGGTGTGAGGGCACCTGGGGACAGCTTGGGGACAGAGCCCACCCCAGTGCACAGCCCTTAGGAAGAGCCATCGGGAGGCCCTGCGTGAGGGGTGTGGGTAAAACCACACCTCAGGGCGTGTGAGTGGGAGAGCAGGAGCAGTCCCAGCTTTGAAGTCTCATCCAGAAAGCAGGTTACCCAGGTTTAGGGCCCTCCTGTGCCTGAGGGGATCCAAACCCACTGCTCCCACCTCCTTTTGGAGCTCCCTAATCTCTGTGCTA
>NW_005054402.1:2667905-2668663 GCF_000277835.1 Geospiza fortis | reverse complement strand
ACCACCCCGACCTTTCCCTTCTCCCAGCCCTCCCAGGAGCTGTCCTGTGCTTCTGCTCCTTGTGGCAGGCTGAGCATACCCCAGAGCCCTGGAGGAGGTGGCTGGAGCTGGCCTGACCAAGCAGGATGGCAGCCTGGCAGCTGGGCATGGACAAGTTGGGAAAAAAAAATTCATTACTGTCAGCACAGTATGAAAGCATCCTTCAAGCATCCTTGTCTGCAGTGAAAAAGATGTGAAACATGCACAACTTCTCCCCTTCCCAAGGTCTCAGAAGAATGAGCATTTCTTGTGAAGCACCTATGCAAACAATGCACTTTGACTTTTTGGCATATTTTATCCACACAGAGATGTGGATTTGTGTACCTTGTTGTTCAAGTGGAACCCTACAATCTCAGGCTGCTAAGGCCAGCATGGCAAAGGAAATGCATGCAGGCCTTTGCTCTGAGCACAGAGTTAATGTAGGTCTGAATACTGAATGCTTTGGATGGGGCACTGGGTGGAAACTTATGCCAGTAAAATTGGCTAAACCATGACATTTAACTCATGGTACAGCTGTTCTGGCAGATATTCTGCACCTTTTAGGCTTTTCATGTGAAGATCTAAGAGTGCTGTACAAACAGTAATTTGTTTGAACTTTCCTGTGGCCTAAGAAATTTCAAATTGCGGCTTTTTAAGAAAGAAAAGCAATAAGGTATATATTTCTCTAGCAAGTAGTTCAAATATATAACCTTAATTACACCACAGCAAGGTTCTATTTT
>NW_005054402.1:2651604-2667866 GCF_000277835.1 Geospiza fortis | reverse complement strand
TTCCCTTCACACCCATCCTCCTAAAATCAGAAGTCAGCAGTTAATTGTGGAACATTCTGTCTGATTTCTATTGGCAAGAGCCACATAGTTATTGTACAAGTTGCATCTAATTCACTGCTGGGCCTCTGAACAGGTTTCCAGCCTTTTCCCCAGGTAGGAGCAGACAGTAACACAATAAATTGCTTAATAAAAGGAGCTGTTGTTCCTCCTTGAGCTTTTCTTGCTGTTACTTCTCTCAAGTCCTGGAAACTCCTGTATAATCCTCGGGGATGTTTTGCACAGTCCTGCCAGCACAGCCCTTTTGCATGGCTAGAGCTCATCTGGGCATGGCAGGGATGCAAATGCTCAAAATGAGAGCGTGTTTTGATCATAACATCAAAGTGTGTCTGGGGCAGAGCAGCAGCAGCAGCTGGCATGCAAAGCCACAGCCACAGAGATCCCACCCAATGGCCAAGCACTGATTCCCTGCCCTGCTCAGGGAGGGGAGAGGCAGGGATTGCTTTACAGCAGACTAGGGAGAGGCTGATTCCTCCTTCTTCTCCTTGGAGCTGAGTTTATTGATGGTGTCTAGTGTGAAAAAACTTGACATTAATTTACCTAGACTATTGTGAAAAGCCAACATAACTGGCTTGCACATCCACATCTCTTCAACTCTCTGCTTTTCATGGCTTGCAAAAGAGCACACCCCAAAAATACCAATCTAAGCTGTGTCAGGGGAGGGAGGGAAGGAAGGGAAGGAAGCGGAAGGAAGTGGCGGAAGGAAGTGGCGGAAGGAAGTGGCGGAAGGAAGTGGCGGAAGGAAGTGGCGGAAGGAAGTGGCGGAAGGAAGGAAGGAAGGAAGGAAGGAAGGAAGGAAGGAAGGAAGGAAGGAAGGAAGGAAGGAAGGAAGGAAGGAAGGAAGGAAGGAAGGAAGGAAGGAAGGAAGGAAGGAAGGAAGGAAGGAAGGAAGGAAGGCACTGCTAGAGTCCAGGATATATCTAGCCACTTTCATTTAAGCTACTTAAATATTTAAGCTGCTGTGCTGAATCAAACCAAGTTAGAATTATGGATTGGTTTATGGACCATAAACTGCGCCTCAGGTACATCCTCGAGATTGATTTGGAGCAGTGCCAGTGACAGCACTTTGCTACTGAGTTCCTTTTTTTAGCCGAATCTTTGTGATTGGTTTAAGAGCTGCCACCTTTGTATTATGTTATAGTTAGCAACCATTGTTCATCCTGTGAAAGAAAGGGTCATAACTTTTTGGTGAAGGAGAGAGAAAAAAAAAGGAATTTTGGCTAAAGCCATAAGCTGAATCATTAGAGGATTCAATAATACTCCTAAGGCTGGCTTTTCCTAAGGTGGTGTATTTGAAAAATGCTCACCAAGACATGTTATATCATCTTTGTAGTTTCCTGTGGTTTCTCTCTCAGCCCTTGCAGGAATTAAGTCATGAGACTGAGCTGCAGACAGCACTGCTCCAGGTCTGGAGCTCAATTAAGTGCCTGGTAAATTGCTCAGTTATGTGGTTCTGTTCCTGGTTTAACAGCAACAAAGTGGAGCTAAAAAGCATCTGAATGAATAATTAACATGCTCCCAATAAAGGTGGAATCTCCTAGGGGGAGAGTCTCTATTCAGAAGAAGAAATATTGCTATGGCACTTGCACTGTGCTGTTCCAAGGCCTTGAATTCCTGAAGAAACACAGTATTCTGGTGGAAGGATTTCCCCCTCCTCCTGCTCACCTTCCCACAGGTTTCCTGCCTCTTTCTCCTTGCTCCCAGCCCCCCAAGGTCACTGGCACCCAGAGACATGCTGAGGGAACTGGAGCTTGCAGAGCAGGGGCCAAAGGCAGAAAGGGAATAAATGCAGGAGGAAGAGACCCCGCAGAGAAATGCAACTGCAAGGAGAAGATGCAGCCATGTTGGAGATGTTATCCCTATGGCAGGGTGCTGGATGAACAGATTCCATTGCTCAGAGGAGATTATATCTTGGAGGGAACCATCACAGCTCCCAAACCCCTGTCAGAGTTGCCCGCACCACAGCGGGTGTTTTATACAAAGGGTTAATATGAGGGGTTTTGCCTAATAAGGGCCTTTGCCAAGATGCTGCAGCTCCTTCATGTCTTGCCTTGGCTTCCCTGCAGAGAGGAGATGAGGAGGAGGAGGGCAGCTGTCAGTGTAACACACTCATGATGGAACAGTTGGCCTGCTGGCTGCTCCGTGCTGGGAAGGAGCCGGAAAACCTTGGGCAGGCTGCTTTGGACCCTGGTTATAGCAGCTCACTCTTGTCAGAAAAGCCAGGACACTTCCAGGCACTGGAACAATTAGTTGATGAGACTCCTAATAAGGAAGGAATAGTTTGGAACACATCAGAACTGCTGCTGCAAATCCTACTCTGTGATGCTCCATCTCCACATTGCTTTCCTTGGATGCTGTGGCGCAGTTGCACAGGGAGAGAGCAGCAAGTGGCCCTGTACTTGTCGGCTCTGTACCCTTTGTACCCTTTGTACCCTTTGTACCCTTGTACCCTTTGCTTTGCTGCTGTGAAGCCCCATTTCTCCTCTTGTGGCTTTTCTTAGGGCAATGCATCTTCTGCAGGCTCCCCAGACCTTCTGCACTCAGCCTCAGTTCTCCTCTCAGCCCAAGGGAATGAAGCACAGCCTGGATTTGGGCATGTTTGCAATGCAGTTTCACCTGGAGTTAAGTGTTTGCTGTTTAGAAAGGCCAGGCTGGACACTCTCTGAATGTTTGTTTTCAGGCTATAAATGTTTGCTGATCGTGCTGAAGATGAGGATGTACGAGTTGTCAGTATGCATAAAATTGAACATTTTTTAATATATGAATTAGTGGTGATATGGTCTTGCCTCTTTTAACTTGCTGACATAAAGTTTTGGCAGTGTTTTTTCTTCCGTGACATTTTTTTTCTGAGCTAAGAGGGATTTTTTTTATGTTTCTAGCAATCAGTTTTGGCTAGAAGTCCACCCAGCAGTAATGACTATGATTCTCCTCTTCCTTTTGTCAAATGATAGAGGAAAAAGAAAAGAAAAAAGGAGAATGATATCAATGCCTTACATCTGAGTGCAATTTCTTCCCTCTAGCATAAATTACCAGCATAACAATAATGTCAAGGCTTACTATAAACATCTGTTTTCATGCAGTTTAACACCATAAGCATCTCAAAACTATCAATGTAGCACATCTTGGAGATCTCTGTGTGCATTTCTACTTCCAGATTTTATGCAGTGCAGTAAAGTCAGGACAAACATGATGACAACAAATATAAAAGTGGCACACCATACAGCATGATTCTACAAAGTCAGGTTGCTCTGGCAGTAATGTGTGGCTGTCCTGAGGATCCATTCCTGATCTCACTCCATCAGGGAGGATGGATCTTCCTACACCACAGCAGCAATTCTGTTATCAGCACCAGCGCTGAGTGATGCTAATTGCAGCAGGTTAAAACCAGAGCAAGCCTGAATGCAAGATTGCAGAGCTGAGGTTTCTTCCTTGATCCAAGGCAGTGATAGGTTTCCAAAGCTGGGGAGGCAGCAGCTGAGGGTTCCTGTGCAGTGCTGCTGCCTCCAGCCACCTTTGGGGATGTCTCATGTTCATCCTGCTGGAGCATTAGAGATGTCCTTAGTTAGTCTTGGCAGCCCTTGACTTGGGTTTCATTCTGTGGAAGGAAACTGGATGCAGAAGCACTTCCTAGAAGGAGGTCAGGAGCTGTGACAATTGCTGGGTTTTTTTCCTTCCTGCAAATTTCACATCAACTGAGCATCAGCTAGGTCAGGTAGCTGGGTTTGTGGAAATTTAGGCTTTCACAATAAGTCTTTAAGATTGTCTTGCTCAATTACTCAGTGAGCAGCTCAGATCTGACATGAGATGTGGATGCTCATCCAAGAGAATGCTACAGTGGAATGTGCTACAGTGTCATGGATGTGAGCCTTGAACAAACAGTTCAATGGGACAGTGCTGGGTTAATTCACTTTCTACCCATGTATTACTATGACCTAGAAAAGCTGGGCCTAAGGAAAGAGCCTTTCTTTGACTGCACCAGTGGTAACTCTGGGCAGGTTTCAGTGCATGAAATTGCAAAAGTTTTGTCCTGGTCTAAACCCATATGCTTCCCTTCTTATTCATTTACAGCTTTAAGTATCAAAGACATAACATTTGAATTCTGTAGCAGGGCTACAATTTTCAAGAAGAGTCTAAGTGATTTTTTGGCCCGTGTCCATGTGTGATTTTCAAAAGCAACAGCCTTTTGAGGGGCAGTTCTGACTGGAAGCCACAGACACTTGAACCTGTGCCCCTTCTGCCAGCGAGACTCAGGCTCCCGAAGACGAGGCGGCTCTCGGTGCCTCACCCATGCCCTCTCTCCCCCCAGCAAACCCTGCAAAGGAAGCCCCTGCGGGCACGTTCTGGGGTGGAGGTGATGTTTGATGTGAAGGCAACGTCTGTCAGTCCTGCCAGACTGGTTGGCTTGTGCTGATGCTGTTCCAGAAGCAGGGCCAAGCCGAGGCAGGACGGCGCGAGTGACGATGTTTGCTCAGCGCCACGGCCGAGCGCGCTCTCGGGGATGCTGTGCTGTCGTTCCTTCCAGGAATAATAATGAGTAATTGCCTCGGAGTGAGGGGTACAGAGGATCATGCTGCTTGCTGAAAAGAAAATTGGGCATGGGTGTGCCCAAGTGACAAGTGAGCAACGGGCTCCTCAAAGAGCATCGCAGAACGTCTCGTTGCAGGCTTGTGTTTGTTCATGGATACACCGTGCTCAAATGTCAACCCATGACACTCATCAATGTCATCAGCATTTCAAGTTTGTACCTTGGGCTTGAGTCTGACCCTCGTTACACCTAGGGAAACATGCAGTGGGTTGTTCAGCTGCGTTTCGTGCCGGTAGGGTTTTTTAAAAATATAAAACAACTCCCCCCAAAAAGCTCCCTCAGAAAAAATGTATTTTTGGCCAATGTTACTGTACTAAAAGTTCTTTGCATTTGAATGCTGACTGGAGCTGGATCTTTTAGCTTTTGCACTTGTACATGTTTAGGCTCGATTTCCCACTGCACATAATAATAGATTATTTAATTAAGAGTCATTTAAACTGAAGACTGATTACACACTGCTTACAAACGTTCCTCTCTGAAATTAAGTTAATTCTGCTCCTTAGTAATTTGAATTTTTGCTTGTCCTTCATTGACATACTTTTTATCTACTGATGTCTAAATGATATTCATACTTTAATTATGACATCAGGAAGAAAAATCAAATTAACCTTAGTCATCTTGTGTTTACCTGAGTAGATTATGAACATGTGTTCTGATTTTTTGCAAACATTACACTGTTGAAAGAATTTATTGAGAATTGTGAGGTGCTTTTGAAGCCTCTTTCTGCAATTTGAAGTGCATATTCCCATGCAAAGAAATTCTTGACTTCTAAAGAAATCTTTGACTACCTGTCAAATTAAAAGCAAAGGATAAAAAGAAGATATTGTTTTCATTGCATCTCATCTTATGATTGAGCATGATTTTAGTTCTTTTGCTCCATAATTGACTCCATCATGATTAATATTAATAGATATACTAATGATCATGTTCTGTTAATCAAGATTCAGATACATTTCTCATATTTGAGGCTAATTGTTAATAAAGATTTTGCAAGGCCCTAATCTGTTTTAGGCAGTGTCTCTCTGCTGTAAGAGGAGACACAAACAGTATGAACAGGGCATATGCATGTCATGTGCTAAATATTTATAAAGCCATGTGAAATGTTGAAAGCAAGTTCCAATTGCCCCATTTTCCCATGACTTCCATTATTTCTGCTTTTCCATCCAGTCAGTAACTATTCAGGGCCTGCTCTTATTAAAGCTCATAATTCAATATCTAAAATACTTTCAGGCTTAGACACCATGTTTGGTACTTTCCATTCTTGTGTCTGATATTATTTTGTTCATTAGCAATTTGAATGAAATGTAAATTTCTCAGGTTAATTACATACTTTGTATCACAGCTGCCTTCCCACGTACAAGCTTTTGATGAGGGACTAAACTTTTTGGAACTTGTGGAGCACTAATCACAGTGGGATTCTAGACAACAGAACCAGGCCTAATGTTCACTTGTACCCCATAATGGTTAGGGCTTTCATCTAGGCAGATCAAAAAATGCATGATAAAATGTCTTTGGAGCCGTTCCTTTTGAGCCCTAATGAAAGATACATTCTTTCTCAGCATCAAATATTTGTGTAATAAAGCCTTTTGTGGCAACACAGATCTCCATAGCATTTTCCTTCAGTAATCTAAAACACTCTGTTTATATGGCTTTTTTGAAGTAAAGATGAAAACCACAGGACTGAGCTCAGGTCAAAATGCTCTACTGGCAATAATCTAAATAAAAAAGGAAATAAAATATCTAAATAAAACAAGGAAATAATCTAAAGTGCCTTAGACCTCCTCACCTGAAATTGCCAGGTATGGCATATGGAAAAGGAGAATCTTTTCATGTTGGCAGAGTGTCCCAGGCAGAGAGCAGTGGCTGGAGAGCTCACCTGTGAGGAAGCCAGGCAGGTTTTGGAGCAGTACCAGCCCATGGGGTGAAGCATCTTTGTCAGAGCCACTCTGCACAAAGTGTTTCACTTTTGTCAAACAGGAAAATTAAAATACGCCTAACAGTATTAGGCAAAAAAAATGGTTGGAAATCTTTCCTTGTGGACAGATCTTTACAGCATGTGTGGTTTTCTTTACTGCAGAAAGAAATGCAGATGTCCAGGAAAGGGAGAATGAAACCTGTTTATAGATACAGCAGCGATTTATGCCACTAACATGTAAATTAATCAAAAATCTTCCAGAAATCATGCATTCTCAGGCTATAAAATTATGGACTTGACACTATCAAGAAATGTGGCTATGAAGTGCAGTAGTCTAGTGCAATGCTTTCCTTAAACTCCTTGACCTCCTGTATTCTTCAAATGCTTGAGTAAATCTCCACACCCTACAGGGGCACAGCTCCTGTGGCCGTCAGGGGTGGAGACAGATTTATGCCTCCTCCTCCACTGCCTGTGCCACACCACAGGCTGGAAGTGTGGGTCTGGCAGGGAGGAAAATGGATTGGGAACTGGGAAAATTGGCTTCTGTTCACACCTCTGTTGCTAACCCTCTGCAGACACAAGTCAAGCCTCTGCAGCTGCTGTGCCATCATCCCAGCTGGTGTCTGGCTTCTCTGCCCCAGCTGTGCAAGGGCTGCCTTGCCCTGGGTCTCATGAAAATACATAGCACAGTCAGTTTCTACCTTGTGTGTCCTATTGCTGTATCAATTCTAATTAAAATATTAATCAGCTCTAGCTGAAAATGTACAAATCACTGGGCACATCTTCAGGGTTTCTAATTTGCCTCCTTTTACAAGCAGGCTGTGATATCCTGAGCAAAAGAGTGGATCTTGTACCCTTTTGCACAAGCTGGTTGTCTTACCCATCTTTGAGCTAAGAAAACACCCATTCTTTCCATTCTTTAGTTTTATAAGTAAAAGAAATACCAGAATATTGGTGTGGCATCTTAGATTGAACAATTGTGCTGAACAGTTGCAAGCCTTGAGTTGAAAGTGTGTGGCAGATGATTTCTGAGCAGGCAGTGCCTCTCACCTTTATTAATTGCAAAGATGAAGCCCAATTGCTGATGACTGGAGGAGAAGAGAAAGGCTTGGAAGTTCCATGGGGAAAGGTATTGGAGGGAGGGGAAATGAAAGAGAAGTTAATACTGAAATATCCATTCTATAAAAGAACTGTTCCTTTAGGCATATTAAAGCTATAGGAGTTGCTAATTATGGAGGTGGTTATGAAGGTAAAATACAGAAAGGAGTATAAATGGAGGCCCAATTAATATTGTCAAAAATGGTAATTGTGTTCATTAACTAGATTAAGTGCTCTACACGTGAATCACCCTGGTGACACATGATGAGAGACTTTAAACAACTGAAATTTCAGTCTCACTCAGCTGGCTTGTTGTACACAAACTAGTTTACAAACATACTTGCAAACCATGTGCAATGGTTTCTAATCTGGCTTGTGTAAACTGGAGTAATAAATCTGGATTAGCTTTTTCCTTAAGCTTGCCTATTAAGTTAAGCTAAAATAACCCATTTTCTTTGTGCCACAGTTTTTTGGCAAATCATGTAGGGAAGCAGAGCAACACAACATCCCAGGTTACAAAAGCAGCAGCTCTAGGAAAGGAGGGTATTGCAGAGAAACTGATGATACAAACTATGTATCATCTATGAAAACACTCATTCCTCCACATTTACCAAGTAGAACTCGAAAGAAAAAAAACCTGAGAATGACATCCTCAAATTGTCAGCACAGTTGTGTGTTGCAAAACTGGGTGAAGAGAACCTCAGGAAAAGACAGGAGTTGTCGCCCTGATTTTTTAAGATTTTCTAAGCCTTCTGATGTTTACATTCTTGTAATGAACTTTCTCATGCACTTTATGTAAATAACTTATTGTTTTGCATTCTTTTATGGAGGAGGAGAAATTTGATGGACTGTTGGTTTGTCCAGTGTCATTGGAGAGGTGGCACTGACATTCTCCAATCCATTGTCACTTTTGGAAATCTATAAATGTTGGAGTCAGGAAATAAACTTCTCTTTTTTTACCTTGAGAACAGCAGCATGTCTGTGTGGTGTTATTTCGTGTCCTAGAGTGACAGGAGTTTCCCTGATGTCTCTTTGCCCCTGTTCAGCTGGCTGCAGTGTTCATTACCCTGTTGATAAGCAGTGCTGTTGATATGCAGTTTTGCTGCGAAGATGCTGTGGCTGGATGTCCTGTCCCTCCCAGCTGGATGGTGGCAGTGGAACAGCTCGATACCCACGAGGTGTGTGGTGGCTATGACAGACTCATAGCAGGAGCTCCTTCCTGCTCCCTGCTGCTTTCCTACTGCCCAGGCTTCTTGTGGGCTTTTTGTCCTTTCCTGTTGGTTCCCTTCAGGAAGCTCCTCTCCAGCTGGTGAGATCTGGGCTCAGTTCCCTTCTCTTCTGACACAGTTTCGCTCTCCACACTCTTGTGCCTGTCCATCCCCTCTTCATTAGGCAGTGCAGAGGCAGGAAAGCTTTCATTCCCCACCAGAACAGAAAGCAGCAAGGCCCATGCTTATTACTACACTGACTCTTCACAAATCCCTCTAAGCCAGAATGGCATTTTCTTTTCTAAGTGTACACCTGACAGGTAGGGAGCAGGAGATGCTGTTTTTAAAAATCCACACTGTGAAATCAGAGACTCTGTAAAATCAATTCCAAATATTCAGATGATTAAGTGACTTTATTTCACATTGGAATCACCTGCTGAAGAGCCTTAGCCACCCCTGCTGGGGCTAAGAGTGAGCAATTTACAATTCAAACCTGTCTTTTGCTGTATGAGCTGAGGAAAGGCATTTCTGGTCAGCTCATTCCTGTGGATGGGCACAGCTGTATGGAGCATTCTGTGTGTTACAGGACACCTGAGGCTCTCTGTGCTCCACCTTCCTGTGGAGGATGGCAAAATTTGAGTGCTGACTCTATTTCCTGGCCAGGGTAATGCTTTTTTGAAATGAAGGACAGAAAGTAGGGGACACGGAAAATATGCAGGAACAGAATTATAGAAAAAGATGACAACCTGGTTTTAAACTTTTAATATGCTGGTGACATGTGATTCCTGTCATCAGTCACTCCAAAAGGAAACCAAGAACAGAATTACAAAGAAACCCTTCAGTGTGAAAGAAAGAGAAACAGAAATTCCAGACATCTACCATTAAAACAAACTAATTTTCTTCTATGCTTGTGGTAGGAAAATAGGCACCAATGTTTTCAGAAGGTGATCCATGTCTCTCTTAATTTCCAAAGTTACTTTTCATCTGTTCTTAAGATATGTCTGTCAAAGGGAGATTCGGTGGAAGGCAGAAAATAACCATATAAGGCTACACTGATAATTAAATGCATAAACTAATAGCCTGCTTACATGTAAAAAACTACACTGTAAGAGATTAAAACAAGGGGATTACATTAAATTGAAACAAGGATTAAATATTTTTCCTAGAGGCTTTTAACACATTATCCAAAGACCTGCTCATGAGCACAATTTGACTGATGAAAATAAGTTCTTTTGGAGATACTAGGCTAAATAATCACATAATTAAGCCATGTGAAGTGCAGCACTAGTAAGCTGATGATAGTATGTTTCAGACACCTAAGTGCTCTTTCCATGAGTCACAGATTTTTGTTTAGGTTTTTTTGTTGTTTTGTTTCTTTTTCCCCAGTCAACTCTCCTGAGACTGCCTTAGCAGGATGGTGTTCTGAGATCACTCTGCAGTGCTTCCACTGAGCTAATAAACGGGAAAGGCTGTTTGTAAGCACTCAAAGAAGGGGAGGAGAGCACACACTGCAGTGCCTGGGAGCTGAGGCACAGGAGACTGACATTGTTCAATGTTTTTATTACAGAAAGTAGCCAGGAGGCCTTGGGCAGAGGAGGCCTCCTTCTGCCAGGTGGTGCACGATCCCACAGGAAATACCTGCATCAAAAGCTCACTCTGCCAGGGAAATCAGACACCACTCCCTGCTCAGGCTATTCTTCAATAGAAACTGTATCTTCCCAGCCCAATGCTCCAGAGCAATGTCACCCAGAGTGTCACCTGAGCAGATGTGCTCCCTTCCTCTGTGCTCGCCTCCAAGTAGGAGAAGGGCAAAATTCCAAAGGCAGCTTGGAAACAAGTTAAAAGGAGATTAGAAAAAAAGGTGGGGGGAGAGGGGACAAGGAAGTTGAGCAAGACCAGCATCAAAGAGCTGGTGGGAGTGTGTCCTTAATCCATATGGCAACTACAAAAATACTGCTGAGCTTGCCAGCTACTACACAAATACAGCAGAGTTTTTGCCAAGATGCAGAAAGGCTTCCTTCCTTCCTCCCTTCCTTCCTTCCTTCCTTCCTTCCTTCCTTCCTTCCTTCCTTCCTTCCTTCCTTCCTTCCTTCCTTCCTTCCTTCCTTCCTTCCTTCCTTCCTACCATGGTTCCACCTCTGATTGAACAAAGCTATTCATGAAATTCAGAGCAGGTGCTGATGAATAGGGGAGGAGCAGGTTGGCAGGAAGGAGGAAAGAAGTTATTGGGAGTGGAAACTGTTTTTCCATGGAACAACAAGGACTTTCTGGAACATTTTTGACACTGAGTCCTTCCTTCCTTCCTTCCTTCCTTCCTTCCTTCCTTCCTTCCTTCCTTCCTTCCTAGCAGGGTTCCAACTCTGAACCCGTGAAGTCCCAGCAATTTGAACAAAGCTATTCATGAAATTCAGAGCAGGTGCTGATGAATAGGGGAGGAGCAGGTTGGCAGGAAGGAGGAAAGAAGTTATTGGGAGTGGAAACTGTTTTTCCATGGAACAACAAGGACTTTCTGGAACATTTTTGACACTGAGGTAAGGGGATTGTAATAAAACTTTCCAAATAAATCTTGACGTGTAAACAAACTGATATGAAGGGAGTGTGTAAAGCCTGCACAAGCTGTATTTTGAGGGTACACTGTAATGCCTCAGCAGAATTAGTGCTGTGACACTCTGAGGAATCAGTGGCCAGCTCTGAGTGTCATTCAGCATGTGACAGCATGTGACAATCCACTCTGCATGGAAGGTTCTGCTCGGGTGCATTTACACAAGTGATACAGTAAATTATGTGAACAGTGTTTCTCAGAATACCATTTGACAATTCTGCTTGAAGATAGTTGGCCAATTTGCACACAGAGCCAAGATTTGCTTTATTAATTTTTTCCTTTCTGTTAAGCTTCCAAGTTCATTTAGCAATGAGAGTTTATAGAAAAGGGGTGACATTCATGTAAGGCTGCCTGCACTTTGCCATGCTCATTTCTCTAAACTTTGTGTGCCAGCTCAGGAGCAATAATATCGAGTGACTTCAAAGGACAACTGCTCCCAACAATCCACAATGGCTTGTATTTCAACTTGTTAACCAGCACAGCTCACCAGACTTGTTATTTGAAGGCCTCTGCTGCTCTTTTCATGCATTAAGCTACATTCCCAGCTCAGTGAAAATTAAAGAGGGGAGAAAAAATCCTGAAGTTGTGTAGAACTTGGGAGGGAGGTTGATTTCTGCACATGTGTCTCCAGACGTAGGAACACAGATTATTTTTAAAGTAAACCTGGAACGTATGTTTCATGCAAGGAGTTAATAATAAAGCTTAATGACATGTTTTCCTTTTCTCACACTCTCCTACCTGCTTCCCTCCTTTGACTGTATCTTGTCTGAAACCTGGACCATAGGTTCTTTGGAAAAAGATCTGTCACCATAAAACAACCAGACTGTGATTTGGCTGCCTACATGCTGGTTTGGAATCTATGGCAATAATTAATAGGTCATTCATTTTGCATGTCAGTGGTGTTCATTACAGTAAATGTATTTTCCTCCCCTCTTGAAGGCATCAAATGATATTCCCACAAAGTGCTTATTCAAACTGGCAGATCTCTTACACAGGCTAAGAACTAGAAATATATCAAATTCGACACGGAGTTTTCATTCTGATAATATTGCTTGATAGTGGGTTTTTGAAACAAGGTCAAGGCTAAGAGCTGTGCTGTTTGGCTTATTTTGGGTTTAATATAAGTGAGTGTAATTGATGTCAAAGAAGTTTCAGCTCCAGCCTCAGTTTTCCACTTTCCAAACCTTCACTTAGACTGTCAGTGGGGCATGTTTACAGCCTGAAGGAAGCTTTTGCCAGTGTGCAAGTCAGCATAAAACAGTGCCCACTGCTGAAAGAATCAGCTCCACCTTTCCAAGGGCCTTCAATTTCTCATTTTTACCACCCTACCTTGTCGTTGCCAAAAACATTTGTGTGACTGTACATTGAGCCCCATCAGAGCCTCACCTAAATGAAAGTTCATCTTTTTTTTTCACTGCCTGGTCCCATGAACTCCTGTGTAGGCACAACAGAAAGTGCCATGTAGGGTCAGAAAAAACATGGCCAAGGGCAGCAAACACACAGGATCTGTGTAGGAGTGCTTTGTAATTCTTGGTAAAAGGGTGCCTGAAACTAAGGCCTGATGGTGCTGTGATTTATATCTCCTGGACAAAAGTTTTGATTTCTGGAGCTATTGTCTGAGAAAAGGCTGATGGCCTCAGTCCATGATGATTCCTTTGAGAAGCAGGCTGTTGAATAGATAGAGCAACCTGATACCATACACGATTTGTAGCGCTGTTAGGTCTTTATGTAATTCATGGCTATCTATATCTGTCTTAGGAGCAGAGAAAGATCAGGTTGGAATTGACTCTGAAAGACAGAAGAGAATGGTATTAAAATATCCCCAAGCCTGTGTTTGTTGGATCTCTCTTGGTGGTGCTGGAAGGTAGATTTTCCCTCATGGCGTTGGTCAGGGGTTTTTTTCTGCTACTACCTCCCTCTCCCATTCTGTCTGAACTGCAAAGGAGATAAAAATCCTGCCCTTCTACCTGTGATTCTGAATCAGCTCTCCTAACCCTTGGCTATGTGCCCAGCAAAACCCCAGAGCCAAATTCCCTGACAAGCATCCTGTGGCTTGTCTCTATTATCTGAGTGAGGATATACAAGCCCAGAAGAAGGGAAGGGAGAAGTGCCTGGTCCAAGGCAAACAGTGATTTCCTCTTCTACACTAATGTTTTAATAATGGTTTGAGAGCGATGGGGATTTGTGAGGATGTTGGAGTTCAATCTGTGAGCATCTTGCACTTGTAACTGTTTAAACATCAAATAAATTTACCAGATTTCACCTGCAAGAACACATTCCAATAGGTGCCCCTAAGAATTCACTGTAGCTCCCACCAAACCCCTGAGACTGCAGTGCCACCTGCAGCGTCCTCAGCCCTGTCCTCACAGCGGGTGCAGGGGCCAGCAGCTCTGCAGGGCCATCACCTTATCTGGGCTAAGGAGAAGCCAAGAGCAAGCACCACACGGTGCCCACAAGCCTGGCCCTCAACAGCCTAAAACAAAAGTGGGTTTGTCCTGATTTGATGGATTTTCCCAGCTGAGGATGAGTAGGCAGACTCTGCTTTACAACTTTCACAACAATTCCCTGCCTGCCTTCACCTCGTGCTGCACAGAGGTGCTGCCTGATGCCTCCTCTATCAGCAGCTCAGCGATGTGCAGCCTCGTGCAGCTCATTTCTACAACTGCTCACTTTTTATTGGCTCAGTGTGGTAATGGAGAACTTGCACAAAGCCAGCTCAGGTTTATTGCTCACATCAGTGCCTGGGGAAGCTGTGAGCAGGTCCTTGCATCACCCAGCCCTTACAGCAGTGGGGCTCCCCAGCCCCCAGATGTTCTTCGGCTCTGCTTCCACAAAAATCCAAATTCCTCACTCTGGACATGTGCTGATGCTTCTGCAGCGGCCAGAGCTGAGGACAGTGTACTGCTACTTGTACCTGAGGGAGCCCCTTGTGCCATGAGAAAGTGAAGGGATGATGCCATCATCCCTTGGTGTATCTTTCTACTTGCTTTGCACACAGGGTAACACCACAGAATCTCAGTCCTGGCATGATTTTTAAATCACACTCAATTGGAAACACTTGTTTAGCCTTATTAAGAGTTTTATTAGCTCTAAAAATAGGTTCTTAAATATTTTCCAAGGTTGACTAAATATGAAAAACAATTATATAGTCAGTGTTTAAAATAAACCACAGTTTGTTACAACTGAGACCCATTCAGTGGAATAACATTTATCAAGAGTCATAGCATATAGAAAATTGTACAGCCTCTGCAAATCCACAGACAGTATTTCTCTGCTTGCTTTCAAACTGAGCAGCTCCTGAACCTAATTTTGTGATGTCCATCAGAATTCTTACCAACAAGAACACTGCAAGCATGGAACGCAGTCTTTGGGTGAGAAGGCTGAAAGGTTTTTAATGAAAATAAAGAACTGGTCTATTGGTGTACCCCTTTTTTTAATACCATTTCTTATTGTTAAATGAAAACTTTTATAAATAATCTTACATAAATAATAATCTCAGAAGTTTTAAAAAGTTCACACCATCAGTGGGACCTGACTCAACATTCTCTGGCCTCTCACCGCTTAAAGTATCTCTGCAATTATTCTGGAATACAAGAATCCTGAATGTCTCTTATTGCAAGAGCAGACCATATATTTTGGGCAAGAGTTAAGCTGCAGAGGAAGATTTGGCAGTTAAGTGAAATGCATGTTACAGCTGATGGCTGCTTTTTTGTTTTATTGGACTAACTGAAAAGATTAAGCTGTAGTGCAGGTAGGGCTTGAGTCATGCTTTTATCGTTGCATCTCTTGGCCTGATATGAACTATGTTATTAAAAACGGTAGCTCAACCCGATTCTGTACTTTGTTTATCTACAACCAAGCTCAGCCAAAGATCAGCTAGCCTAGTGAAAAAATGTAGTTGAAGGCTGTGTACATACAGGCACTGCTAATTGCCTCCCATGACTGTCAAACGACTACAGATACTAACAGATTTCTTAGTATGCCTTTAAACAAAGCACTCTTATCTATGCATAAGGAAAAGCACTACGCAGAGCAGGGTTAATACATGTTAACCTATATCTTGATTTAGTTTGTTGTTCAGAAAAAGAAAAAAAGGAAGTGATTTATCACCCCTTCTCGTTGCCAAAAGGAACTGCAGTACCGTCCAAAAGCTGGCGCCCTGGGAGATCCCAGTGTCAGTAGGACCGATAGCGACTTTTTGCCTGTAAAGGAGCCGGGTGTATTTGTGACGGCCAGCAGAGCCCAGTATAACCCACCACAAGCCTCCGTCTGACCCTGCAATGCCGAGAACCCGTCGGGGAGATGCTGATCCCCACTCGGGAGCGCGTCCTGGCCCTTTGCTCGGGAAGGGCTTACCCGGAGCAGCCCTGGGCTACAGCGGGGAGATCGCGGGCAGCCGGAGGATTAAAAGGCCCGGCAAGAGAAGCTTCGGAGGGAAGCAAGCGGCAGGATTCAAGGAGCGAGCAATCCCAGACGTGAATGAAACACAAACACGCTGTGGGTTTTCTCTTCCTTAGATAAAAGTACCGGCGAGCCAGCCTAAACGCTGCCCGCGGACGACTAGTCAGAACAAGTTCAAACTGCAGAGCTCAAATTAAAATGTTTCCTCTGTGTGACTGCCTCCCGCGCCGGGAGGTTCCTCACCTGCCCCACACTTGCCCGCAGTCCTCCGCCGCCCTCTGCCCCGGCACCCCGCCCGGGGTGGCTGCGGCGGGGCGGCCGGGCGGGCGCTACACGAGGGACTCGCACACGGGCAGCGAGTCCGAGTCCTGGCTGTGCATGGAGCTCAGCCCCGTG
>NW_005054402.1:2649224-2650116 GCF_000277835.1 Geospiza fortis | reverse complement strand
CGGGGCAAGTCGCCTCCGTGTCCTCCTTCCTTCTCCGTGCCCTGCCTGTGCCGCGAACGAGCGCGCGAGCGAGCGGCGTCGGGGACCTTCCAAAGTGCCGAGGGACAAGAGCGAATCCTGGAGCTTCAAAGGGAAAGCCAGAACTAGTGAGGAATTTCCAGTTTTAGTAAATCATCCGCCTGTAATTAGGAAATTCATGTTTGTGAAGCACTTTGCAGATGAAATATGCAAAGGACGGGAATGTCTAAGTGTTATTAAAATACTAGCTGAGCCAGATTTTAATGGGAGCTTGCTGTATACTTTGATGGGAACGGGATCGGTCTCGGAGTGCCGATTAAAACTAGAAGATGGGAAAAATAGTAATAAAAACATAGGGTTATGACACTGATTTTCACCGATTGCATCACAGGGTTCACGGACCTAGGCTTTTCTAAGTGATTAAAAAAGTACTATAATGGTAAAGAAAGAAAACTGTCTCAAATCTGAAGGCTGATCTGTACCTTCCGAGGGAGTTTCAGAGCCAATAAAATCGCTGTGCCATGTGGAGAAGGTTTTTGCCTCGACAAGGTTTGTGTTCCAGCCAGTGGAACAGAACGGGGTCCTGGCATTGCAGCCTAACTCCTGTCATTCTGCTGTTAGAAACAGCGGAGCTGGGGCACCAAACAGCGAGGGAGCAGTTATGTAGCCTAATGTCCTCTTTTCCCCTAAAGTAACAGGCTCGGTGTGAGCAGTGCCTGTGAGAGCTTCTGTATTGCCATGGAAGGACCAGTCCTGGGGAAGAAATCCTGCCCCTGCCCTGGCTGCGTCATTCAGCTAATTGCGGTGCTGGTGTGTGACGTGCAGCCTCCTGTCCCCGAGGAAGTGGGCTGAGGGACCACCGAGTGCCAGCATT
>NW_005054402.1:2634915-2649046 GCF_000277835.1 Geospiza fortis | reverse complement strand
AGGGACAACGGAGTGCCAGCATCCCTGCAGCTGCAGATCACAGGGATCCTGCTCCTGCTGCCAGCGTCCCTTTCCTGTACTGCTGCAGGTCAGAGGATCCCAAACCGAGTTGGCCGCTGCGTGTTGCAACGAGGGCACGTGAGATAGGGGTGACGGTAACAGGCTGGATTTGCTTCCTGACCACAGCCACCTTGCCTTAAAGCTGCATATTCCTGTCCAACGGCAAAGCCTGGCACTGCCAGTTCCAAGGGCAAGGTGTTTTGCTGTCAGGATGTGTCAGAAGTGCTGGATGGCTGTGCTTTGTGCAGAGGAAAGTGCCCGCTGATGGCAGGGTATTCCCGAGGTGTGCAGGTTTTGTGTTCAGTGGGTTGGTTATGGCTAAAAGCATCATCCCCTCTGGGTCAGAGGAAGGTGGGTCCAGCAGTGGCAGTCCTGTAAGAGAACAAAATGACCTTAACAAAGGGGATGGTCAGGACTCTGGGACACCCCTGACAGCTCACACTGCCCCAGAATAATAGGGTGTTAAGCAGGAAGGGGATGTGAAACAGGACATTGTGATTCAGCTTTGACTCTGGGAGGTTCAAAAATTTAAAAAACCCTTCAGGAGAGTAGGAGAAGAAGCCTTGTTGCTTTCATCTGGCTGGTAGAAAGTTGGAAGAACAGACCATTCCTTGTTGTCTTCTGAAGATTCAGGTGCAGCAAAGGAATTCATGAGGCAGTGAGAAACTGTCCAACTCCTTTACCGGCGGTTCCTTGCCTTCCCCATTTAGTTTTGATCTTGTTTTACATGTGTTTTCTATGAGAATGTCTTTGTACCTATTTTCTTTTGGCAAAGAACAGTACAGGAAGAGCAGGTTGTGATGTGAAGAGGCATCTTATGCTCCCCACAGGTCAAGCTGCTCCAACTTGTCTGACTGCCTGTATCTATCCGGTATCCAAGCCTGGCTTTGTGCAATGAAGTTGCAAGATGATCATTCCATCTTTCCATGACCACATCTCTGTGGATGGAAAGCTGGCTCTGCCTCCCCAGTGAAGCCCCCAAGGCAGCATTGCTGGAGAGAGGATGAAGATGTTGGCAGTTTGGTTGGAAGCAGCACAGTACAATTAAGATTAAGAAGGCAAACGCTTGATTTTGGTAGGATATACCTATTAGATGTGTGTGTATGGTTAATGGTTAAAAAGATGGCATTCAAAATTCACATTGCTGCATCTCAAGTTTAACCCTCAGGAATTTGGGTTTAGTCTGTCTGCAAACTCAGGAAACTCCTGGCAAAGCTTCCAAAGTTTGTAGTGCTGTATCTGAAGCAAAGTTTGGGCCCTGTTGTGCTGAATCCCAAAAGGCAACTGAAGGCAGGCAACCTTTTTACTTTCCTCCCAGGATCTTAAAGCATCCTGCAGAGGAAGGTGGAGCTCTTATCCAATTTTAAATATAAGAATGCTCTGGCATGAAGGAATTGAGAGCCTTGCCTAAGGTTGTACAGCAAGGCAGTGGCAGTGTCATGAAGCAAATCAGGTTCCTTCACTCTGGCACCATTAGGCACTGAACTCCCTCCTCTCCTCCTGCATTAGAAAGGGAGGTGAGGAGGAATATATTAGTTCAACAGCTGCAGATGGTGATAGAAGGAAAGTGCAAGCTCAGCAGACAGTGTTTCCCTCTGGTGAAGCAATGGGAGAAGGTGGCACACGGGCTCCTTCAAACATCTCCTCCCTGGTGGAGGCAAATCTCCTCCAGCTGACTGTGCCTGCAGACCAGCACCATTGGAACACCAAATTGGAGAGAAGGACTGCTGCTCCCCTCTCCACTCCCTTCCCCACTGAGCAGTGATGCATGAGGTCTTCTATGGCTTCTGCAACAAGCATATCACATCATTAGAATTGAAAATGTAGTAGCTGTGGTCTCCTGAAATGCAGAGGCTGTTTCTGTGCTGCCTTATCAATGCACAGCTGACAGCTCTGTTTCAGAAGCACAGACTTGCTCGGCGGAATGCTATCCAGAACTTCATTCATGGCCTGTATGTTTTTGGTTTGTTTTATAAATTGCAAAAAATCAAAGTTGATGATACTCTTAAGAGCTGCCTAAGCCCCAAAAGGAGATTTTTGAGCTTAATACTTTAGGCTGTATTGAAAAGTTCAAGACCAGGTATAGACTAGTTTATTTTCATGAACTACAGGAGAATTCCAAGGCCAAGTGATGAGAAATCAGATATATTTTGGCATTTCACGTGACATTTTTTCTATTCTTTCCTTTTCATTGAGGTGTGCAATCAACTTACCAAGTATTTTATGACAAGAACAGCATTCCTGTTAGGGGGTTGGATGGTGAGGTGCCTGTTTCTGGTTTGTTGGCTTTTTTTTTCTTAATTTGAGCTGAACTATCACAATGAAATTGCAGCCCTGATTTTTTTAATAAACAAAACGATACAAGACCTCATCTTTAATTCTTTGAAACTAAACCAAATAAATACAAATGTAATTTCTGCTTACATAATTCATATAGCAGGAATAAGCAGGAAGTCTTAGAACTCTCTATTTGAGACACAGAATTAATTTATTTTAAATGTATTTAAATGGAGAAGGGCTACGGAGTCACATTCGGGGTATTTTTTCTTTTTTTCCACAGTGAAGTTGCTTTTACTTTTTAGATCACTCTCAGGACAATTTACTTATTTTTCCTGAGGTTACAGTTCAAAAGAATACAGCCTAGGTGGATGAGCAAAGGCAGGCTGGAACTGGTAATCTTTTGAGCCATCACTGTCTGGAGAAGCTGCTCTTTGTTGTGATGCTGAGCAGCCATGCTGCTTTCCCAGCTCCTCTTCCTCTGTTCCTGTTCATCTCATTTTGGGAGGTTATCTCTCAGTCCCTTTTATTTGTGGCTCTCTAACATTTTGCCCCAACCAACATGGATGAAGTCCTGGGACAGAATCTGACTGGGAGTGTTTCAAGCTTCTGCAGTGGCTGCTGACATTTACAGATTGATGAACAGGGAAGGGGCTACTTCAGCTTGCAGGTCACTCTCTCACGGGTGCTTTTCTCTTTTGCACCCAGTTTTTCCTGATGGTATAAAGCTGAATAACCAAATCATGCTGTGAATAACCAAATCATCCCTAGTTAGCATGCACGGAATGAAACACTTGAAAAACTACCCCTATGTTAGCAGCAGTATGCAGACTCCAGTCAAAACAGTTGGTAATCTTAGACTTTGACTTGGAAGAAAGTTGTTCAGTTTGTATCTGAGCAGCTTCAGACTGGAGAGGCCTTTTTACTTTCAGGCGTTCTGCTGAAGACAATGAAGGAACTGGCACTTTTGTTAAAGATGACTTGTGTAATGAACAGCTGAAGAGGTTCTGTAAGCAGTAAGCTCTGTGACCTCTTGACCTCAGTTCCTGGCAGCTGAAGGACGCTGTCCTCTTCTGAATTCCACCTGTGCAACCAGTACAGGTGACATATCTGGAAATCTGGAGTCATTCCTTGCCTCACATGGCTGGTGGTACCTCCATCCTCACGAGATCCTTTTGGGAAGACTGTGGTGTGGCCCTTTTGCATAATGGCAGCTGATACTGGGTTATATTGCTTTGACTGCTTTGTCCAACGTCTTCTTTTTTCATGTGCACACACCCAGAGTACAAACAGGTATGTCAGATGGAAACTATCTCCAGTGAAATCAGTAGGGGCTGGCTGCATGGGTAAAAGCCTCTGCAGTGCTTTCAAAGGGCAGGTATGTCTATAGACTGCCATTAAAGAAAATTGTCAAGACATATATTTATATTAAAGTGCAGCCTGGCAGTCTTGATGGGCTAGATGTGATGTAAATGCATGGGAGGAGGCTATTCCTGCCTTGAAGGCTCAGCCAAAGTCATGCAGCAGGGTGGGGGCACAGCAGAGATCAGTGCTATGAATCCAGATTTCCAGCTTCTCATCTTTGAACAGAATCTTGGGCAATTTGTGTTTGTTTCTTTGTTATGTATACTCTTGGGACAGAAAAGAATCCTTCTCCCTTCGCACCTTCTGTTTCAGATTTTCTTTTGATATAAGTGAAGAGGACAGAAATCGTTGAATGGAGCAGAAAAGTTTCCTTCTCATGTGCATAATAGGTACACAAAGCTTCGATCCTAAGGAAGTCAGCAGAGCTGCACCACTAAGCTTTGGGGGAAAATAGAAGAAAGATCAGACTCAAATGATGGCTATAACCTTCCTTTTCCAAAAAGTATTAAGTGTATTTGAAAATGGTTTATTATTCCTCTAATAGATTGGTCTTGGTTTGGATACTGCAGCCTTGGCTGCAGATGTCATGAAATGGTGGGAGGCAGCAAGGAGGGTGTGCAGCAAGTTCAAAATCCTGGACTGCAGGAGAGTAAAATTTGGCCTCTTCAGGGATCTTCTTGGTGAAGTCCCATGGGATAAAGCCCTGCAGGCAAGATGGGCCCAAAAAGGCTGGTTAATATTTAATGATTGCCTCCTCAGAGCTCATGTCATGTATCCCAACAAATGAAAAGTCAGGCAAAAATATCAGGACACTTGCTTGGATGAACAAGGAGCTCCTGGACAAACTCAAGTGCCAAAAGGAAGCCTACAGAGGGCAGAAACAAGGACAGGTGGACTGTGAGGAATGCAGAGAGACTGTCCAAGCATCCAGGGATCAGGTTAGGAAAGCAAAAGCCCTTATAGGATTGAAGATGACCAGGGACATCAAGGACGACAAGAGAGCTTCTACAGGTACATTGGTGATGAAAGGAACATGGGGAAACGTGGGTGGTCTCCATAAGGAAAAGGACACCTGGTTACCTGGGACATGGAGAGGGCTGAGGTACCCAGTCACACTTCTGCCTTGATTTTCACCAGCAAGGGCTCCAGCCACACCCCTGAGCTGCAGAAAGGAACTGGGGTGATGTAGAACCTCCCATTGCAGGAGACCAGGGTCAAGACCATCTAAGGAACTTGGAGGTGGACAAGTCCACAGGACCTGATGAGATGCAGGCACAGGTCCCAAGGGAACTGGCAGATGAAGTTGTTAATCTGCTATCCATCAGATTAGAGAAGTCATGGCTAGTCCAGTGAAGCTGCCACTGCCAGAAAACAGCGAAGTATAACCCACATACTTTGCCACTGAGGGCAAATCATGCCAGAAGAGTGACTGTCATGATCTACCTGGGCTTCTGCAAAGCATCTGACTCTGTCCCACACAACATCCTTGTGGCCTTCCCCAGGGCTGCTGTTGGGACAGGTATCACTTCACATCTTCCTTGGCAACAAGGGCAGTGGGACCAGTGCACTCTCAGCAGGTTTGCCACAACACCAAGCCGTGTGGTGGAGGCAATGTGCTGGAGGGAAAGGATTTCATCCAAAGGAACCTTGACAGCTTGAGGGGTGGGCTCAGGCAAACCTCATGAAGTTCAGCAAGGCCAAGTAGCCGGTCCTGCAGGGCAATCCCAGGGGAAAATAAAGAAATAAAGGCTGGGAGGAGAGCAGCCCTGATTTGAGGATGCTGGTGGATGAGAAGCTCACCATGAGCCAGCCATGTGCACTTGCAGCCCAGAAAGCCAAACAATCTGGGCTGCACCCACAGCAGCCTGGCCAGAAGGTGGAGGGAGGGGATCCTTCCCCTCTGCTCTGCTGAGATCCCAGCTGGAACACTGCACCAGCTCTGGGGTCTCCAGCACAGGGACATGGACGTGTTGGAGCAAGTCCAGAGGAGGGTGATGATGATGCTTAGAGGGCTGGAGCACCTCTGCTGTGGAGACAGGCTGGGAGGGCTGGGGCTCTTCAGCCTGGAGAAGACTGCAGGGAGACCTTACAGTACCTTCCAAGCCTAAAGAGCTACAAGAGAGCTGGAGAGGGACTTTTTACAAGGTCATGCAGGACATGGGGTAATGGCTTTAAACAGAAAGAGAGCAGTTTTAGATGTACAGAAGAGGCTCTGCACTATGACAGTGGTGCAGCACTGGCACAGGTTGCCCAGAGAAGCTGTGGCTGCATCATTCCTGGAAGTGTTCATGGCCAGGTTGGGTGAAGTTTTGAGCAACCTGGTCTAGAGGTCTTCTATTCATGGCAGAAGTGTTGGAATTAGATGGTCTATAAGGTCCTTTCCCACCCAAAACAGTCTACCATTCTGAAATACTCAGTGCAAATATGGTAATTATTTAGCACTTGTAACTTCTTTGCTCTAACGTTAAACGGTTCTCTAATCCCTTGAGAACACATTCAAGTGTCTCACTTCTCAAGTGCTTCTTTCTTTGGTTTTGACATGAAGCTCAAAAGAGATTAACTAGGTCATTCATTATCTTCTTGAGATTTATCATGAAGGCTTTTAACTACTCCAAATACTCTTGTGGATTCTCCCCATGCCAACTTGTGAATTTCCTTTGGAGTCCACCTTGTCTTCTGAGTAAGGAAACTCTGTGTTCCCAGCAGCACAGAGGATACAGAGTTTCCCATAAAAATACTCAGATGAACTCTTTTTCAGATCACTTTTGTGGAAGGGACTGGAGCTTTCTGGCCTTAATGGGGGTGATGGTTAGTGAAGAGTTCTCCTGTTGTTTTTACTGTAGAGGCTGGGTGGAGGAGCTGCTCTCTCTCTCTGCTGGGATCAATGGCAAAGCTCCGCACTTTTGGCTTTAGGCTTCGCTGTGAGCTGGCCCTGGAGTGCTGGGGGTTGGAACCATCACTTAGGCATGAACAAACATCTGTTTTCGTGCTGGCAGTGTGAGTGATGTGGTTCCTGAGCATCACTGCCACAGAGGAAGAGATCAGCCTTGGCATCAGGTCTTGGCAAACGTGTCCAGCTCGCGTGTGCTCACAGGCAGGCTCTGTGCACTGCCTTCTGTGAGGCAATTCCTGCAGGTACAAAGAGAGGGTTTGGGTTTAATTACATATTATTTGAGCTGGAGAACAGTCAGTGACGTGTATTCCTGTCTGTGAAATGGGTATGCTCATCCTATCACCCCACAAACACGTTCACCTGGAAATCTGTAAGAATCAAAAGCTCTGTCTCCAAATAGGGCCCTATTTCTATATCAGCTGGGGATCTCTCTTGTGTTTAGATTAGTGACATCTTTTTCTCCAGAGAAATATCTCACTATAATATATTTTTAGAAATATTTTCTAGAAGCTCAGAAACCTCCCTGAAGTGAGTTATGGTACAAGCAGGATGCATTATTGCAGTAGGATGTTTTGGCAGATTGGAATGAGGACACATGAATTCTCAATGCTTGAATGAACAGAACTTTCAGTATTGCCAGTATTACCACAAAACTCTTTGAAGTGTGTCCTATAAATGTACTGAGCAGGCAATCTGTTTTACCTGTTCTGTTTTTATGATCAGTAGCTGATTTCAGCTTTTATAGCACAGAGCTGTATTCAGATAAAGTTTAAATACACAGCCATGAATCCACAGGTAAGAGGTGTAATTTACTTTTCAGTTATAATGAAATCCTTACTGAATTAAGACTGTGTGGTTATTATCTTCTCCAGCCTCATTCTCTCTAGTTGTGATCTTCTAACTCTTTGCAGAAAACATTCCCAAAGCCTTTCTTCTGAACTTTTGTATTATTTCTTCATGACATTTGTATCTTTGACCCATTTCTAAATGCTTTTCTTTTGGTAGATCATCATACTGCCCTTGAATCAAGCCTTTATGGGGGGTTCCAATGAATAAATAAAATTTATAGGTGAATAAATACATATGCTTTAAAAAATATTTCAACAAAGATAATGCAAAAGGACTTAAGGAGAGTATGAACTGGATATAGACAGTGTATATTCACTGACCCCATCCTGACACTGGCAGTGGCAACAGAATTAGAGGCCAGAAGTCTCTTTGGAAAGCAAGATTTCTATGATGCCTTTCTTTCCCTTGAGCAAATACGTCCTGAATGGCAGAAAATAAAATGAGGGGCAGCTCAACCTGGTGAAAAAACATGAGTGGTAATATGCAATGTGAGAAAGGAACCTAAGTTAAAGTCACATGGGGAAAGCCCTGGAGTTGGGTGCATGCAGCAGGGAAAATGAGCTGTGTTATTCCTTGGAGCCTGGCTTTCCTGAGAGCCCTTAGAGGATGGTGAGATCTCAGGAAATTATGGGTTTCCCTCAGGATGGCCCAGCACAGGTCTGAACAGGAACATTGGAGGAGACACCTGAATTGTTTAGAACCTGTTGCATTGCTATTTAGAATTAAAGATATTTTGCTTTCTCCTTTTCCTTCAGCTTAGTAAGACAGTGTGAACCCCAGCTAAGGGGTATGTATGAAATTGCAATGGAAGTGAGGGAGAAATGACATCAAATGCAATGCAAGGAAAATATGAAAAGAGAAGTTCAGGGGATGTCAAGAAAATCAGTCTGCTCTGACACTTTCTAGAGCTTTGTTTTAAAGAAAGTGACAGCAACACTGACAGGAAAAAGAATTGACACAGCACTGTAGAATATAGTGAATGATCTTGGCAGAAATGGGGACCAGATCGAGAGCCTGAGTGTCTGCAATGGCAAATCCTCCCAAAAACATGCAGGTATTACCTGCAACAAGTGGAGAAGAGGCTGATTACCACTGTGCCTGCCTTTCTGTGCAATGCTGGGCTTTTTGCACAAGGGTCTTTTCAGCTGAGCTTATGGATTGACAAGGGTATTAAAAGTAAGGTTGTGTCTAGCTCATTCACTTGTCACTGGGGAAAGAATGATGCTCCATCCATCAGCAGCTCCTTGAGCTGCGCTGCTCTCTGCATTGTCATTCCCTCGTTACTGTGAAGAGCCTCCAGCCTCAGCCCTTACTTTACAAACAATTGCCACGGAGTCCCGTGGGGCTTCTGAGGTGGGTGGAGGTTCTGCTGGCAGCTGATGGCTCTGCATGCCTTGCATGCATTTCTCCTCAGTGCTTATAAAGTCAGTTGTCAAAAGCTGACTCTTCAGTGGGGAAAACAGCACCAGAAGGCCACATTTATGGTGTTTCCTGGCCATTAATGACTGAAGAGCAGTAATTTTTTAATGATTTAATATGTGCCATCTGCAAAGGCTGCTGTTGTAATGGCCCCTATATATATTTTACATCCAGTGTGGACTTGAGACTTATGTGTCACTAATGAGTATATGAAATAATAAATAAAGTTAATTTGGGTGTGTTTTATATGCAGAAAACAAATGAGTCTGCTACTTCTACTAGGAATATTCATCATAAATCAGATTTTTAGTAGCTGAAAGTCAATTAACTTCTTAAAGCTGTGATGGCTTACATCAGCCTAAGCTTTGGTTCAGGCATCTTTTTGAAGCTGTACTGCCTTCAGTTTTTTGTTGTAATTCATGGCAACTTTTGAATCCCATAGACTTTGTTTTAGCAAGGAAATTTAATTCTATCATGAGAAAATGCAATTTTCACTCCAAAACTTGATCAGCTCATTGTTTTTAAGTAAGGGGCACTGTCTAAACTGAGACTAAAAAATTCTTGACCTCAAAACTTAAATCCCTTATTGTTATGACAAGTCCTCTATTCTTTTCAGCCTTTCATTCCTGCATTTCGTTTCTATCCTCCTTGTGCCAACATCAGTCATTGGTTTTGGCAGTGTTCCTTAACCTTTGAGCAGGAAAATTAAGAGATTTTTCTCCATCTTAGAGTTTTAGCACTCTTGACAGCTCAAGGCCTGTTTTTCCTAAGGAACTTGTCAGTGTTCAATGTTCTCCTCAGAGGCACAACCTCAGCCTTGTCGAGTTGTTTGTGGCTTCAGAGCTCTGTGCTTTGGGTGTCCAGTCTCAGAACATGCTGTCCAGCCACTGCTGTGCAGCATCCAGCTCCCCCAACACTCTCCTCCTGGGGACTGGGGAAGGTGCTATACAAAATCAACAAAGCAAACCAATCCATTAAAAAAGAAAAAAAAAAAAAAGAAAGAAAGGGAAAACTGAAGCCTTCACTGAGGGGTTGGGGTTTTTTGAAAGGAAAAGGAGGATAAAAAGAGAGAAGCCACACATATTTGGCAGAAACTCTGACATTAGTAGCATAGAAGCAGTGTCAGGAGTGAAAAATAGACCTTACTGAAAATCCTGGGAGAATTACACTCTGAATAAGACTTGATCCTGGGTTGCTGCTGCTGCTGCTGCCACAGGTGTCAAGGAAAGCTGGAGGTGCTCAGAGCTATAGGGCACAACGCTGCAATCCTCACAGCCCAGGACAGTTCCAGTCCCATCTTTCCCTTGTTAGGATGCTCAGAGCTGTAGGGCACAACCCCACAATCCTCACAGCCCAGGACAGTTCCAGTCTCATCCTTCCCTTGTTAGGATGCTCAGAGCTGTAGGGCACAATCCCACAATCCTCACAGCCCAGGACAGTTCCAGTCCCATCTTTCCCTTGTTAGGATGCTCAGAGCTATAGGGCACAATCTTGCAATCTTCTCAGCCCGGACAGTTCCAGTCCCATCTTTCCTTTGTTAGGATGCTCAGAGCTATAGGGCACAATCCTGGAATGTTCTCAGCCCAGGACAGTTCCAGTCCCATCTTTCCCTTGTTAGAATGCTCAGAGCTGTAGGGCACAATCCTCGAATGTTCTCAGCCCAGGACAGTTCCAGTCCCATCTTTCCCTTGATGGAATGCTCAGAGCTATAGGGCACAATGCTGCAATCCTCACAGCCCAGGACAGTTCCAGTCCCATCCTTCCCTTGTTGGAATCCCTGCTTACTCATCCTGCAGCCCGAGTCAGTGATATGGGGCCTCTTGGCTGGAAGCTGAAATCCTAGATCAGCACGTTTGACAGGCAGGGTCCTAAAGTACCTCAGACTAAATCCTGGGAAGTGGAGCAGCTGGTTGGTGTGGTAGAAATATCTGGATATCCACAAAGCTCCCACCATCTTTAATTAGAGTGGATTTGGATGAAAACTTTTAATCCAAGGATTGATATGAAACCTGAATGCAGGATTTGCTCAATTCTTAAACTTTCTGTTAGATTTAGTTCTCTTTATTCAGTAATAGGGCTAATCATTGTTTCCAAATGGGGGGTTGGAGGTCTTCAGGTAAGCAGAGCTCTGGGCTGGGGTTCTGTGAGGCTGTGTAGGCAGAAAATTGACTTGAATTCTCTCTAGCATTATTTGGCTCCCACCTCCCTTCTCCTTTTCAATCAGTACAGTAGAAAGTTTGTTTGAAGGGAGATAATTTTACAAAGTGCTGAGTTCAGTGTTCCAGAGCCTCTGGCATTCAGCAGGAGACCTGCATGCTTTTAATCTATCTCCTGTGTTCCTATATTAAAGGAAATGTTTTCAAAGTGATTTGAGCAAGTTACCTGTGTGAAACCTGCTAACAAATAATAGGATATATGTGTGTAACAGTTACTTCACTTTCAAAGTTTGCCCTTAGGAGCAGAAAAGATTTCGCATGGCCAGAAATTTATCTCTTTTCTTGAAAAAAAAAAAAAGAGAAGAAAAGAAAGGCTCTTGTATGTGATTTTTTATTGCTGTCTCTCTTCTGCTGGCTTTAATCATATAAGCCTCCCACCAAGGTCAAGGGGAGTTCTGGCTGATTTACAGGCTACAGGAACTGGGAACTGATGCAGATTTAGTGACTGTTTCCATAGGACCAAAGGAAGCAGTGGAGGCAAGAAGCAAATCCCAAACCCAGGAACCTCCTCAGTCATTTCCTCTTCACCAATGTTTCACTCCTTGAGACAGAAGATCCCCACGGATTTGAAGGGTGAATTCTTTGAGAGATCCTGCCCATGACTGCAGCATTATCCTGTCAAAGAGCAGATCCTGCAGTCCTGTGTTTGGGCTGGTGAATGCTCCCATTTCCCAGGGGCTTGGAGATTGCTGAAGAGATTCAGGCAGCTGCAGCTCTGAGCCAAGACTCTGCTGACCCTCAGCACTTAGCAGCATCTCATTTGTCCTGTATGGTGCAAACCTGCAGAGCTGTGGCCAGTCTTGGAGCACTGTGATTCTGAGTCCCCTCTAGTTTCCTTAAGCTGGTGGAATCCTCTCTAGGGATGCAGCAGCAGGGAGCAGCAGTGGGGCACTGAGCTGTTTGCTGTGCAGCCTGGTGCTTCTGTTCTCAGGCTCTCCCTCTGCTGCCCTCACCAGCCTGTGCTCAGCACTGGGCTCCCCTCTGGGCTTGTCTCCCACTCCAGCAGGAAGGCTGAGGTCAGGTTTGGCTCTGTGAAAAGCAACGTGCCAGAGCCCAGGAGAGCTTTGTGAGTGAAAGAGATGGCCACCCAGGGAATGAGCAGCCTGTCTAGCACAGTGATCCTGTCTCTGAGATTTTGTAAGGGATAATCCTAAGATTATATGAGGTTTTGTATGAGATAATCGTAAGAGAAAAGTGAAGAGTCCACAGAGAAAGAGAAAAAATGGGAGAGAAAGAGATATTGCTGCTTGGGAATTTGGACTATGATCTTCTGCTGAGCAGTGTGTATGCACTGTTGGTTAACTATTTTTGCATGAGTTATTTGATCTTTCCTGTTAGTTTTGCACAAGTGTATTTGTAGTGACAAAACGTGGCAATGTAACTCAACAGTCCTTCCTCCTCCTGGAAAGCTGATTTCCTTATTCCACTTTCTGTCAGTACCTCTGCTACCACTGTTTCCTGTCAAAGTAATTTTTCTGCAGGTCTCTTCCATCATTAGAGCTCCTTCTAATTTGAACAGCTGCTTGCACTGGTTGGGCTAAGATTTAGGCCCACAGTAATAGGATCTCCTTCCTAACAGGTATTGGAGGAGCATTTCCCCATCTTCCCTTCCACTCTGTTTGACCTGGCACCTTCATCCCACCTTGCTCTGCTCTGTAGTGTTCAGCTCTTTCTTCAACCTACCATTGCAGCTCCTGTTGCCTTACAGATGTTTTTTTCACTTTGGCTTAGTGTGAGTTAAAAATAGGCACAATCTGTTCCATTTCAGGTGTCAGACCAAGTGGAGGGAGTGGTGTCACTCCATGGCTCCCAGAGGGTATTGACCTCTCACTAAGCCTGCTCCAAAGATCAGTGTGGTCACTGTGAGTCTGGGGATGCTTGGATCCACAATCCTCCTGTCCCTGTGGAATGAATACATCCCTTCTGAGGTTTGTGTTTCAAAGTACATGAAGTGCTTGTAATTGTATATTGCAAACTACACTGGGATGACTCCAGTCCACCTCACTCCCACTATTTTTCCAGTTGTGTCCCAGCCAGGTGTAGGGCACCACACCAGTGTGGGTGGCACTGGCATGTCTCCCTCCCAGGGCAGAAGGCAGCAGTGTCACCCTGATTTTTTACATTTTTCTAAGCCTTCTGATGTTTACGTTCTTGTAACGAACTTTCTCGCACACTTTCTGTAAATAATTATTTTGCACATTTTTATGAAAAAAGAGAAATTTGATGGACTGTTGGTTTGTCCAGTGTCATTGAAGAGGTGGCACTGTCACCCTCTAATCCACTGTCACTTTTGGAAATCTATAAATGTTGGAGTCAGGAAATAAACTTCCCTTTTTCACCTTAAGAACAGCAGTGTGTGTGTGTGGTGTTATTTCGTGTCCTAGAGTGACACAGCAGCTCTGGCTGCTGCTGTTCTCCAGCCCCTTTTAACACCATCAGCCAACAGGTTCCTCTGAGCCTCTGCTCAGAGGGATTTTTGCAAGATTGGCGAAATTCATTCCATACAGATGTGTGTGGGAGCTGCCCTCCCAGGAGTGGTGCCCCACCAAGCTTTAACTGGGTCAGTGTCCTTTTGACACTGCTGCTGGCTGGATCACTGCACCTCTGATTTCAGAGTCCTGACAGAGCTTTGCGTCTCCTGCCTGCAGCTCCTTAGAGTCACTAACCCTGTACACATGTAATTCCTCAGTCTCAGAGCTCTGTAGGGTTAGATTGGATTTTGGGAAATTCTCCCCTGTGAGGGTGGTGAGGAGCTGTCAGAGGGTGCCCAGGTGTCAGAATTCAGGACATCCCTCTGGCTGTCCTGGATTGCCAGGACCCCTGCCAGGGGGCTCAGACACCCTGGCACAGAGCCCAAGACACCCGTGCCTTTGATTGTGACCCATGAAAAAAATTACCAGCCTTATATGAGGATCTGCAAGCCATGAAAGTCTAAGTAGAATAATAGTTTGTCACGGGGTGAAAAATAGATTTTTTGGGGTTTTTAGAATGGGGGTTCAAGGGGCAAGATGGAGGGATCTGGGCATGTCCAGCCTTTCTCCTTCTTCTTCTT
>NW_005054402.1:2633777-2634049 GCF_000277835.1 Geospiza fortis | reverse complement strand
GCCTGCCCCGGGGAGTGCCAAGGCCCAGGCTGGACACTGGGGCTCTGAGCAGCCCGGGATAGCAGGAGCTGTCCCTGTCCTTGGCAGAGGGACAGATCGGGGTGATGTCCCTTCCAGCCCAGACTATCCATGTCCCTGGTGCTGCGGGTGCCAGCACGCCCTGCCTGAGCTGGCAGTGCCCGCCAGTCGCGACAGCAGCATCGCGACTCCGCCGCCGCCCGGGCCCTGGGGCCTCTGTCGGCCCTGCGGTCTCTGCCGGCCCTGCCGGGACC
>NW_005054402.1:2627527-2633707 GCF_000277835.1 Geospiza fortis | reverse complement strand
CGTGCCCCCCGTTGTACCCAGGGCTGCGCCCTGCCCGCTCCGCCCGCCCGGCGCCGGAGTTGGTCCGCGCCCGTCCGAGCCTCCACAGCGCTCACAGCCGGGGCAAAAGCGACAGAAAAGTCGCTTCCTGATGCCACAGGGACGGTTTTTCCTAGCAGAGTGCCCAGAGTTCAGAATGCTGGTTCCTTCGTGTCTTTTTCCAGGCTGAGAAAGGCAGAGGATCAGCCGATGGCCAAGGGAAGAGGTCACTTGACAAGAACAGCTCCTGTTGTCTTGTGCTGGGAGAGTTCCAAACTGAGCCTCATCACAGGACCCCAAAGGGTTCATGTTGGCTCAGGAGGCTCTCTGCCATGCTAGAGTTTTCCCCTGTAACCCAGCCTGGAGAGAGCTATGGAAGTTGAAAGCTGTATGTTGTCTTCAGCATATCTTCATGTCACTGAGAATTAACCCTGAGCATGAACCACATCCTGGTTCATGTTACCTTCTGGCATCAGGTAACAGCTGTGAGTGCCACAAGGGTTAACTGAAGAGCACAGCCTGCACATTTTGATCCAAACTCTTGCCTCTTGCCCAAAGGAGTTTATTCTGAGACCTTGCAAAGATGGGTAACTGGCTGCAGGTGACAAGGGAAGGCCAGGAGAGTCATTAGGGCACGGGAGGCCAGCTCTGCCTGATCCCAGAACCTGGATCCACCCACACACGGCAAATCAGCTGCAGGTCCCCGCAGCTCCATCAGAAACACGCGGGCAGCAGGGAGATCTGAATAAATTTTACTGGTAATGAAGTGAAATGAAATAGAATGTGTAAACAGGAAAAGAAATTAAGGATGGTAAATATGACTGCAAGAGAGGATTTATTCATGAAAGTAGAGAAGTGAAGCAAATCCATTTCTCATTTAGTTTTCCTTGTGTTTTGCTCGGAGGATGGTCAGGCTGCTTTGACAGTAAGCTGATTCTTACTTTACAATGTGTCACCTACAAATCAAAGCAGGCTTTTGAAATTTGCGAATTGCATCTTTAAAGTTAAGGATTTGGTCAAATGTTTTGACAGGTAGCCAGTTTTTTGTGGTTTTCTGTTCAGCATCAGTGGGTGTTTTCTATATGTTGGAAGTGAACTCTGTGCTTCTTAGATCTCATGATGGCTAAAGGAAATGCTTTTACTCTCCTAATCAGATCTCTCACTCGTTCTTCTTATCCTTTCTGACCTATAGCAGATGGACAATAATTTTTATGTAGCTCCAAGCTTTTTGTCCCTAGGGAGTCCTATATGATAAGAGTCAAAAGAATTTTGAGAAATATCTCTGTGTAAAAGCTGGGTATAGCAAAGTGATGACAGGATGCTTCTTTGAACTATTAAATGGAGAAGGATCAGAAAAATCTTTATTTTGTTACAGGACATGTGAGGTTTCCCACAATTTCCTATTCATTCTTCAAATCAAACACAACTTTCTAAGAAACTCTATTTAGGATCTTAACTAGGAAAAGGACAGGAATTGATGCCTGCAAGGATGTATCAAGTGACTTTCTGTCTGCAGTTAAAGATTTATACTCTGGTACCTCTCCCAGATAGTGGAATATTTCTCTCACAGTCATTATCTATGGTGTAGATAATTTCCTTTGTGCACACAGACTTTCATCTGCTTCCAATTCCATCTTATTTTGTGGCAGTGTGTAACACTTGACAGTGGACTCATTGTCACACAAAACTAACCTCTCCTGTGTCACCATGATATTTTCTGAAAAATCCTCTTTGCCCAGGATTTTCTCCTGGGAAGCTGAGAAGCCTCAGAAAAGAATGAAAACAATGATTATCTGATTGCTGCTCCTGTGTTTGCTGCTTTGGGATGTGGCTTGGGCATTTTTTTCCAACAGGGGAATGTTTGATTTTTTCCATGTGAATTGTTTTTAATTAATGACCAATCACAGCCAGCTGTGTTGGACTTTCTGAGTCAGTCACGAGTTTTTATTATTTAATTTTGTGAAGCCTTCTGATGTCTCCCTTCTCTTTCTTTAGTATAGTTTTAGTATAGCATTCTATAATATAATATCATAAAATAATAAATCAGCCTTCTGAGAACATGGAGTCAAATTCTCATCTCTCACCTTGTCCTGGGGACCTCACAAACACCACACTCCTGTTCCATATGTTGTTGTGGAGAAACACAGAACTGAGCAAATTTTGTTGTAACTATTTACATGTAGTACTCCACGTGGCCAGGGAGTGCCCCTTCCTTTAACTGGCCCTTTCCCTGCTTTGTAGCTCTATTAATTTTATTTTGATTTTCTAACTGAGACAGGCGCTAGCAGTCCCTGCTGGTCTGCATTAGACTCTCACCTCCTCTAACACCTCCCTGCTGATCATTATCCTTTGTTTATGGAGCTTCTGCCAATTTTCCATCCTCTGACTGCTTGTGTCTGAGGCAGTTTGAACCGAGTACAACGGGGAGCTGCTGCAGGAAATGCCTCAATGAAGCCCCAGCTCACGAGCCTGTCCTTTGCTCTGCACCCACTGATTCTGCAGTTCCAGTAGAACTGAAGTCTGTGCAACAGACTTTCTCCACAAGTGCACACTGTTCATTGCTCAGGGCAGTCTCTGCTGGAGGATTTGTAAATTTTGGCTTTCAGTTTTGCTGATGTTTTGCAGCTGTCTGAAGTAACTCTGGGGACTGCCGGTGCTGTCCTGGCTTTGTTCCTCTGTGGCTCATACTGCACTGAAGGTAATTTCACTGCAGTATGAGATTCCAATGAGACTCACAGTGATGCACTTCAAGGCTGATGGAGCTTTTAGGAACTGACATTAGTGTGAGGTCAGGATTTAATACCCTGGTGCACAAGTGTTTATTTCCTGTGAACTTTACAGCATCTTTGACCTGAAACAGCTTTGGACTTGAGGCAGAGCTCCCACACTTGTGCCTACAGCCTTTTCAAGAGTTCTTATTCACTGCTTTTGTTGGTTACTCTGTTGAGTGGTTTTTCATGACTATCTCACAAGTGTTCAGACACAAGCAATACAAGCTGAATTGTCAGACACACAGACAACAAAAATCCCTGTCTTATTCCATCATCTGCCCCACTTCTAGAGTTTCAATTATTTGATACTATTTAGGCTCATGTAATTCTTCTCATCTGAAAGCACTTTATTAACATTATTAATTCCTATTGCTGGTAACCAATGCAATCTTTTTCTATTTCCAACGCCTTCTTCTCTCCACCCACCAAGACATGGGGATCAGTTTCTAGACACTTCACTAGAATAGGAGCTGCACTGACTTAAGCAGTCAAAATATTCGCATGACAGGTTTACCAATCTGCTCTGCCAAAAAACCACCCACCCTTGTCTTGGTATTCAAGGCACAAAGGTGACAAAAGTGAGGGTAAGTTGCTTTGGTTTGGTGTCACCAGAGAAAAGTCTAATAAACACACTCTTTGAGGGCTGGCTCATAATTACCATGGGAGCAAATTGTTATACCTTAAGGCAGATACAATCATAAATGCTGGTATGCTTTTGCAAAGGTTTATACTTTCTTAAGAAAGCTGTAATATATTTCTAATGTGGAAGAAATATGTAACAGCCTGTATTTAGCTTATTACCCATCACAGCCCAAGTGATTTTCAATTTCACTGCTTCTTGAGATGAAATCTACTGTCTGTAACACTTGGACTCAACCAGTAAAACTCCTGGGTGGTACAACCATGTTCCAACAACTAATATTAAGTTAGATTTAACTATGAGACAAATCCTTCTCTGTAACACCTCAGGCATGCTGGCTGTGAAGTTTTTGGGAGCTGTGGGTACGACACCTCTGCAGCCTCATGGTTTGTGAGCAGGCCAGCTGTGCAGAGGAGCCAAAAGCCCAAGACAGATGCACCTGAGCAGTCTGCTTGTGCTGTGTCCCTGCAGCTGTGAGTTTGCAGAGGTGTCTGGCACACCAGGGAAGTGAGCATCCAGATCAGCAGACAACTGCTGTGGCAAAAGAAGAATAATGCATCCCGTTTGGCATTTCAGGTCAGATTTGGGATTTCACGTCAGAGTCAGAGAAGGCAATGCCATGTGAGATGTCTGACAATCCACCCTGTCACTTTGGAGTGAGGGCTCAGAGTGCAGGAGGGTGCATGTCGTGCTCATTGCTTCGTGCTACTGTCAGCACCACCTCAGAGGAAAGCTGCACTGCAGCACAGGCATTAAACAAGAGCTCCTGACGTGGTTTTCCCATTCATTCCCTGTACACAGCAAGGACTGGCTATAGATTCTTTCAACACCAACACTTGACAAGCAGGAGTGATTTCCCTCCTGGGAGCAAAGGCACTGAGGGAGACAGGCAGGCTTCAGCATGTCAGAGGATGCTGCCCACTGGAAACCTGCAGCATCTTAGGGTTAGTAACCAGGAATGTCCTTCTCACCCTTCCCTGTGTGCTCACCCAGACAGTCTGCAGAAGGGACAGGGTGCTTTAGCAAGAGGCCCCAACCTGAGGGTTTAATTGCTCCTAAGCAGACCTCTGGAATGAACAGGCTGAAGTGTGCTGCTGACACTGAGGGGGCAGTGCTGGGAGCAGCCTCAGAGTCACACGGGACTGGACACAGCATTCTGCATGGCTTCCATGGTATTTTTTGTTTCTGTTCCCAGCTTGATTGATGCCTGTGTGCATAAATAGTGGGAGGACAGACAGATCTCAGGCCTTTGGAAAGTTCAGTACAGTAAATTCTTCATTTTGTTGTTTTGGCTTTTTTTTAAATTTTTGAATATTAGGCATATCTGTATGTGGGTGTTGGAAGCTTTTCATGGCTTCCTGACTCCACTGAAGTCTGCTGTGTTGGTACATTTTGGTCAGCTCAGAGAACTTCCCATCTTTCAGCACAGAGAAAAAGGTGGAAAACCTTTCTCTGGAGAAACATTAAAACACCATCTTTGATGGTTCCTCCATCAAGCCATGAAGTAACCACGGGGCTCACTCCAGCCCCCCTCACTGTCCTCCCCTGCCTGGTTCAGGGCTCTTCACAGCCTCAGCTGTATCAGAAAAGTTGCTGGGGGTGGGAGGGAAGAACTCCCAGTTCCAGCACTTCGACTGAAGAGCCTCCAAAGAGTTTGGAGAGGCTGACAGCTCACAGGCCAAAGCTGGAACCCAAATGCAGACGTTTTCCACACGGCTCCTGCTGCGGACAGACTCTGGAATTTGGCACTGCTGCCTCGGGCTCTCCAGGATTTCAACAGATGTAGTGCATTGATTTAATGTTTAAAAGGGAACCCTGCTGTGGCTTCCACAGCTTGTTTCATCGCTTTAGAAATCAAGCAGTAACATACAAACAATACAAGCAATTTTGTGTTATAAACAACATCCAATGTTTAGGGAATTGGGATTAAAATAAAACGTCTTCAAGACTTTTGGCATTCCCCTGTCCTCCATCTGGAGATCGTTCTCTTTTTTCCAGATTCTTCCCGCTTTTGTCTCTTTGTGAATTTTCAGTGTTTTCCTTGCAGCTTAGAAATACCTCCAATTTGCTCTTTTTTAAGCCACACAACAACCTTGATAGGGCTTGTTGTTTGCCCCAAGTAATTCAGAGCTAATAAAAGCTCTGACTTCCCACCTCTGAGAGAGCAGGCCGTGTGCAATGTGTACTCCACAGCGCTCCCTGCATTGGACAGTGTTCATAAGCCATAAGGCAGCCCATAATAAGAACATTTCTGGGTTGACATCCATGCTTTTGTTTGTATATTCCAGGACCTGATGCTTATCCTAGGCTCTCTCTTTTTATGCGGGATGGGGAGGAGATCACTGTGCTTCCGAAAACACTTCCAGAAACATAAAAGTGTGGTCATTTGCTAAATCTTCTACTATTTGGTTTCGAGGAATTGCTTTTCAGAAGCATTCAAAGGAATGTGAGGAAATAAATTGAGGTTCCTTTATTGCTGTGTAATTGACATGATTACACCTCCAAAGAAAGATTGTAGAGCTAGAAAAGATACAGGCAGATAGAGTAGAAAAGATAGAGCAAAAGATATGCTCCCCCCTTTCTGTGTTGACCATTATATGAAGTTTTTACCTTAGGAAAAAACCAGCTGAATGGGCATGAGATAAAATAGTATAAAAATCATTAATGGAGCAGAGAGTGTGATTAGAAAAACATCATTTAGGATTTCTCATATTTCAAGAAATACATGGCAAACCTGAAAGAAATTCAGAC
>NW_005054402.1:2619533-2627506 GCF_000277835.1 Geospiza fortis | reverse complement strand
GAGGGTGTTGTCAATGCCAAAAGTGTACCTGGATTCAGACTAGACCTGTTTACAGAAGCAAACTCCACCAAAAGCTGTGAAATACACTTGTTACCATCTCTGGTTCTGAGGTTATTACCCTGAGTATCTTAAAACAGAAAGAGTTTGTCAGGGAAAAGTGTATGAACTTCTGTTTTCTTACTCTTCCATCAGTCATTCAGTCCTGCTGAGACAGGATACTGGGCTGTACCTGCTGTAAAGTCCAGCAGTTCTTCTGTTTCTAGTCTAAAGCTTCACTTCCTTCAAGTCAGCTTCTTTTCTCTCTGTCTCATGTTTTTTCTATCACTCTCCTTGGTTTTTCCACCTATCAGGCTGTGTTCTCTGCCATCCTGCCTACCTCTGCTATTTTCTACTTCCTTTAGGTCCTCCTCAGAGATTAATTTTTTGGCCTGCAGTAAATCCTTACTGTGAGACCTTGAAAAGACCTAGAAAAGATTTTATCAGCTTGACACCCTTCTTCATTTTCTAGTTACCAGTGATTTGGGAGTTAAGAATGAAGCGCCTTAAAGAGCAGTTGGAGCATTCCCTCCCTGACAAAGTAGGTTTGTTTAAGGAGTTTCCAACCACTTACTAAGTGCCATTACTGTAATGGTAAATAATATGCAAGAATTTTGTTGCTGCCACTGTTTCACTTGTTCAAGTGCTTGTTGCATTTTATGCCTTTGGCTGAGTGGTGGTTTTTAAAAAGCGAGGTGTTGTGACTGCAATATTGGGCACAGTGGGGATCATGAAAAATGCCAGATGGAACAAAATTATTCTGATTTTTGATCCACAAGGAGCCTAACTGTCAGTCATGCTGGGCATCCAGCAGCTCCCATTGAAATCAGTGGCCCCAGGCCAATCCTGCAAGAATTGCTTTGTTCAGTTCACAGGATTGGCAGTGCTGCAGAACCTGCCTCACACCACAGCTGAGCTTTAAGAACACAGAAGGAGATGATAGTGTCAATAAAATCAGGACATGCAAAGAAGCCCTGGGGAAAGGCAAGAGATTGATGCCCTACTGTTCCCTCCTTTTTCTTTTGAAGCTTCTTTTTTACATTTTTCATTCAAGTGCTGAGTGTCTTCTCTGTTAACCACAGCTCCACTCTGTTAGCTCTATTTTGATTTAGTAGCTCCTGGCAGGAAACTGATTTGGAAATATAAATTTACATCTCAGGTCTCAGTCTGAAGTCATACTTGCTGAATCTTTTCTCTATTTTGTAGCAAATTCTTATGGGGGAAAAATGCTCTTGATCATTCTTACTTGTGGCACACTGAAGGGCATGGCTACCACCAGTGGAACAGCTCCTAAAAATATACTTAGGATTCACTCATGAGGTTTATTCAGGGGATTGTTTAGTCTTCTGGTTTGGCTTAGAGTGTCTTTCAGCCAGCAGTTCATTTTATTCAGAAGCACATCAAAATTCAAATTAAAACATCTGAAATTAAAACAGCAAACTTCAAACTCAAAAGTGAGATTATTTGAATGTTTGTGTCCATGTCTGGATTTACCCACTCTTGAGAACAGCAGACCTGTGATGCACATTTGAACCCCAGACCTAATGATTTTATTTTAATCTTTCTCTGTATTAAGATATTAAACCAGTTACTGGTATGTTTAGAAGAAGAAGTGTACATTCTCTGTTGAAGGTGGTCTGCTGCTCTCTCTGCATGAAAATAAATTGTTTGCAGAACATGAAGATCCCTTCAAAAGATTCACAAGCAACAGAAGATAGATAAACCTCAAAGAATGAGCCTAGAATAATAAAGAAGAAGGAAAAAAATGAAAATAGCCAGAAACCTGAAAACTTTAGTCACTGCAGCTTCTGGGTGTAATTCTCTTTCGCAGATGCACTCCAGAGTATTGACAGGTTCAGATCCTTGTTAACAGAAATGTAATCCCGTGCTCCCCTGTGAGCAGGGAAGGACGTAAATCCACAACTCAGTGAACAGAATGCTTTCTTTCAGTACCAGCTGGCTTGAATTCTGCAATCCACGTGATAAGACCCTTACCTAAGATGAAACCATCATCCCATGGAACTCCTGCAAAAGCATGAAAGTGGTTGATCAATTTCCCAGGACGTTAGAGTTTCCATTCCTTACAAACACACATGTTTAAGCTTCTGCCTTTCAGCCTGGACCACATGCACTCAGGTTTGTGGTGCAAGTGTCTCTTGCTTTGTGCTGCTTGGTGGAGCTGTCTGGAGGGTGGCAAAGGCGCTGCCAGCCCAGGTGTGTGCTCTGTGTGTGCTGGAGGCCAGGCCACCATGGCAGGAGGAGGCTGCCACCCAAGCCCGCAGATGGGATTGTCCCCAGAGCCCTGAAGCCAGGCGGCTGAGAGCTCCCTGCTGGCCACCTGGAGCTAGGGATGGCCTGGCTGGAGGAGCCAAACCTGCTGCTTTATCCCAACGTTTTTTGGAGGCTCACATGCAGCTCCACAAAAGGGAAGACAAGTGGGAATTAGCATGATAGCAGGTTTGTATTTTGCCAGGCTGTTTGCTTTTTTTTTTTTTTTGATGTCATAGAACATTATGAACAATTTCTCCAGATGGTCAGGCCTCCTTCCAACTGTCCTTTGAAGGTGAACTGTAGGAGAATGGGATCTTCTGGCAAGTAGTTGGCACATAGGGAGCCTATACTGGAATCTCCTGACTGTCCATTTGCAGTTTTCAGCTGCCAAGCTCGGACAGGACACTTTGGGTGTGCTGGTGCCAATTTGCAGCTTGATGTCAAAATTCAGCTTGCTCTTCAGCCTTCCTCCAGCCTTGCTCTCACCTGGAAAAGGTGGTCTGTGCAAACTGCTGTTGTCACAGTGTTGCTAATGAGCTTTTACTCCTGTGGGAGGCACTGAAAGGGCCTGGCTTTTTTCACCTGGCTTTAATAAGTGTGTCTACAGATGAAACACAGATGAGAGGTGTGATGGCTAAAGCCAATTTACAATATTGATAGTTGGCAGCAGATAAAGAGGTGATGTGTTCAGAACTAGGCTTTGTATTATACCAGTTTGGATTTTATTTTTCTACAGCAAATAAGCCATTTTTGCTACCAGGCAGGGAGGGTTTTTTTCCCTTTTGTGGGGACACGATGCAGCCTTTTCACTTTGTGGGCAGTGTTTTGAACCTTCAGAACCATTACTCAGGTTTTCTTCTGACTCTTAGCTAGCTAAAGTTTCCTATGTATAATAACTATCCATCCATCCAGCTGCCATGAGTGGCTGTTGAAATATCCAGACACAAATCCTGAAGAGAGCAAACAGAGGAAAACATGCTTTTATTTCAGGAATAGATGAGCCCTGAACTCCTCATGCAGCCAAGTAGATGTGGCATCTCCTTCTAAGTGCTAGAGCTGTCCTGCTTGCACTGACACATTGTACTCTGCCTATTGCTCTGGGCTGATGGTTTTTTGGGCTCTCAGCACTGAGGCTAGAGCCTGGAAGAGGCACTCACCAATGAACTGGCTGCTGGCCAGCAAAGAAAGGGGCTTATTTGTGTCTGCTGTGCATGGGGTTATTTGTCTCCATAAATGTTCGCTCTATTCAGTGCTGACAATTCCCACAGTTTTATGATATGGCTCAATATTTAGCACTGGCCCAAGAGCCAGCCCTGGGATGCTGTGTGGGATGTGTAGAAGTCATATGGTTATAAATGTAAAATGGGATTGTTTCCATTATGGGGTACAGTGGTTTGGAAGCACCAAAAAGGTAACAGCAAAGCTTTCCTTGAAATTTTTCCTTTTGAAAAATTCTACCACTTTTTTTTGGGGGTGCATGAGATGGTTTGTGGTGGGCTGAAGTTGACAAAACTTCACTCATCTGTTTGCAGTGAAACTGTGGCAAAGGCAGAGCCTGCCTTGGCAGTGCCTGCAGCTCGGAGCTCCGCTGTGCTCAGAGCACAGGCCCAGCAGCTCAGGGCTCCTCCGCGCTGCTCTGGCCTCACTGGCTTGGCCAGGGGCTTGCACTGGCCCCATCCCACGGCAGCTGCAGCTTCTGCTCAGCACAGACTCTGCGGGCTGCTGGATGTGAGGGCTTTGGGGGCAGAAGGGACACGGGGAGAAGTGTCCTACCTGCTGGCCTGGCGGAGAAAGCTCTGCCACGGCCGGAGGGAATTTGTTAACTCCTCACCCCGCAGTGCGTGCCAGGGGGATGAGGATTGAGCGGGGTGGCCAGTGGGTACGGGGCGCTGTGTAAAAAAGAGAGTGAGCACCCCAAAACAGGTCCGTGGGGCACGCAGCGAGGGTTCCACTCTCGGGAAAGGAGGTGCAGGAGCTATTAAGCTGCCGGCTGGTTCCCAGCTCTGAGCATCTGAGTAGCATCCTCGGCGATAATCCGATTTCCCGTATCATACAGACTGCGGAATTTCCATGGTTTAACTCCTGCCCCGTGCTCCCCCTTGGTGCCAGCGAGAACACGCCTGTGACATGGGTCCGGCGGCAATTTCCACACTTCCAGCGGCGGCGGCTCCCCCGCGGGTCGCGTCCGTCGCGGGCAGCGCGGGGGTGCGGGACTGTCCCCGTGTGGTGTCCCTGCGGGACATGAGGGACATGAGTCACATGAGGGAGATGCGGGAGCTGTGGGAAATGCAGGAGATGCGGGACATAAGGGACATGAGGGACATAAGGGACATGCGGGAGCTGCGGGACATAAGGGACATGAGGGACATAAGGGACATGCGGGAGCTGCGGGACATAAGGGACATGAGGGACATAAGGGACATGCGGGAGCTGCGGGACATAAGGGACATGAGGGACATAAGGGACATGCGGGAGCTGCGGGACATAAGGGACATGAGGGACATAAGGGACATGAGGGAGCTGTGGGAAATGCAGGAGATGCGGGACATGAAGGACATGAGGGAGCTGCGGGAGATGCGGGACATGCGGGACATGCGGGTGATGCGGGACATGAGGGACGTGAGGGACATGAGGGAGATGCGGGACATGCGGGACGTGCGGGACGTGCGGAAGCTACAGGAGATGCGGGACATGCGGGAGCTGCAGGAGATGCAGGACATGCAGGAGATGCAGGACATGCGGGAGGTGCGCTCTGCCGTTCCCGCTCTGCCGTTCCCGTTGTGGAGAAGCGCCCAGCGGGAAGGTTTTGAAGAACTGGGAAGAGCTGCAAAAGGTTTGCACGGTCTGTTTGGTAAAGATGTGTCTGCTCTCCGTTATTCCAGGAAACTCAGAAATTGCCGCTTTTTTTACCACCTGGTCAGGAGATTTTGATGTGACTTTTTTTCCAGTGACGTGACTTTAGCTTGAAAGTCCGCCTGCTTTTTCTCTGGGGTAGTTTATCCATCATCCCTGTGATATTGTCAAGCATAAGATGAGCTAATGATCTGATGGGGAGCACGGATTTCCCATGCTTAGCCCGTTCATTCCCAGAAGGTTTTCCCGCTGTGGGTAGCAGTGAAACAAATGTCTAAAAAGAGGAGCCACGTTCGGGATGCTGAGATCCAGCTGCAGAGGGAGCCAGTCTCCAGGTAAAGCTCTTCCTCCGCACACCCCTTCCCTGTCAGGTTGTTAGAAACTACTGAAAATCTAGTTTCCCCCTAAACTGTGTGTCTTTTTCCCAACGCCACTGTTTTGCAGGCCGAGTTTGAGGGCTGAGGCTGTTTGTCTGGGATTTTGCAGCAAAGGAGGGGGTGAAACAGCAGTTTTGAGTGATGAGCCAGTCAGCCAGACGTATTGGCTGAGCTCTGCAAGCGTGAGCACCAGCACACAGTGCAGGTCCAGAGGGTCAGGAGCAGCTTTGGCTGGGTTGGACAGTTGCTGCACAGATGGCTGGAGCTTGCCCAGCACGATGGAGTCAGAGCTACTCAGACCTACCGCGTGTGCTCGACCCTCTGAGGGCAAATGCAGCAACTCAGAGACCCACGAGGGCCACAGTGACTAATTAGTTTGGGATCCCAGAGTCAGCACAGCTCAGCCCTCTGGGCAGCCTCATGGTTTCTGCTTTGCTCCTTCCTTCTACAACATGGTGGCAGCAACTTGCTCTGTGTCCCTTGACTTTGGGCCTGGCTACTCCGCAGCCCCAGTTCGGGGCAATGTGTTTGCTTCGCTTGCTCTTAAAGAGCAAAAGGAGCAGAAAGCAGAGAAATCTGCTCTCAGCAAGGCTGCTCTCAAGCTGCTCTGTTAGGGGTGCTGGTGGCTGCCAGCTCCATGTCCCAGTTCTGCATCTTGAGCTCTGCTCAAGCAGAAATCTGTGCAGGGCAAGAGTCTGCATCAGGTCCCAAGCCACGGCACAAGGCAGCACTTAGTTTTCCTCTGGCTTGGATTGCTTCGTTGTGTGTCTGTGTGCAAAGTGCTTTCAGTCTATGTGGGCTTGGATTCCTCTTCACCATGGAAACACATAAAATGGCAAGTGAGCAAAGACTGATACTGCCAGCAAGAGGGGAAAATATGCAAAGATTTTGTCCTCAGCTTGGAGGATGCTGTTCCTGTTTGGTGAGGCTCCTGTGGCCCATGTAGAAGGAGTCAGTGTTGCAAGGTCATGGTCTGCCCCACAGCCAGCAGGCCTTTGCAAACTGTGCACTGGGAGGAGTGTCATGTCTTTATTTCAGGTTGGGCTGAAGGGATTTCTGTGGTCACACAGATGCTCAGTGGCAGAGATAAGAGCAGATCCCCGTATCTCAGCCCCAGCCCCGTGCTGTAGTTCCCAGAGTGTGTTTGTCTCATGGCTCTGCACAGGTGAGCACAGCTGCGACCCATGCTGGCATTTCAAAACCTTCCCTTGTGTTTTTCCTGCACAAGCAAGCTGATAGAACCTCTTTTCCATTTTATCTCAGTCCCACGGCCAGGAAAGCATCATTTTGTTTTGCTCTTTCTAACCTCAGCTTAAACCAGTTGAAAAAATAATATATATGTCACTATTTATCACCATCTAGTTTTCTCTTTATATCATTAATTGCAAGAAACTATTGACAACAAAGCTTTTAATGGAAAAGTAAACAGTTTTAGGAGTAGTTTGTTTCAAGCTGTGGTATTTTATATAAATGAGTCACTCTAGAGCGTGACATGGCACGAAGCACCACGACTCCATCAGAAAGGTGCATAGGAGAGATTTATTATAGCAACATGTTGCCTTTATAGTTTTTCAAGATATTTACATTTACTTAACAGACACATTCACTGCCCATTGGTCATAAGAAAGAAACAAAGTTCTCAATAGGTGAGCAAGGAGCCATGTCATTCTGTGAGCCAGCTAGAGTCTGCATCTTTTAACTCTCTCTCTTCCATCACGTTGTCATGGGGATAGCCTTGGTGTCTTCCTTGAGAGAGATCTGGGGCTTTCCTTATCTTTAGGAAGCCTTCCCTGGCTCACAGGAACAGCACAAAATGCCTTTCATACATATATGTGAATAGAAAACCAAATGTGAAGGAGTTGAAACAGGAGTCCACCTCGGGCTCATTGCTAAATGTGAAAAACACCAATCACTTGTTTTTAAAAAAGTTTAATAGTAATAAAATGGTTATAAAAATAGTAATATAATTAGGTTAATAATAAGTTTGGACAATTAGGATTAGGACAATATGAGACAATAGAAACAAAGAGTTACGGATGGTCCAGGTACCTTTTTCTGGGCAGCACAAGCCCGAAAAAGGACCCACGTTAACAGAGGATTAACCCTTAAAAACATCAGCCTGTTGCATATTCATACACCTCATACATGGTGCATAAATTCCATTCAAACACAGAATTCTGTCTGGTCACTGTCAGCTTCTTCCTCTGAATCCTGATGGCATTGTCTTGCCTGAGCGAGGCAGGAAGAAGTTTGTTTCTTCTGATAATGGAGCAATAAATTCTCTTTCTCTGAAAGATTCAGGTGTCCTGTGGCTGCTATCTCACTGCGAGTCCTTTCTTTAGAAAAAGTATCCTACATAGCATAGTTTCTATTTTAACATCATGTTATAACCTAAACCTATATTTAGCACACTACTTAAGAGAATTAATACAGCAT